>NC_043713.1:48344889-48404295 GCF_006229205.1 Suricata suricatta
AAATTAGAAACTGAAGAGAATTTCCTTAACCTGATTGAAGTCTTATATGAAAAAACACATAGCTAACATTGTGCTTAATGGTGAAAGACTAAATGCGTTCCTCCTAAGACCAGAAATAATACAAAGATATCCACTCTCACCAGAATAGGCAAATCTCTGCAGACAAAAACTAGTTTTGTGGTTGCTAGGGCTGGATAGAGGGGTCTGGGGGCTTGGTTAGGGGGAAATGGAAAGTGTCTGCTAATGAATATGGAAGTACTTTGGCGGTAATGAAAATGTTCTAAAATTTATTGTGGTGATGGTTGTCCAACTCTGTGAATACACCAAGAGCTATCGAATGCACATGTCAAATGGGTGAAATGTATTATATTTGAATTATATCCTAATAAAGCTGTTATTTTTAAAAAGAAAAAAAAAGGAATAGCAGATTAAGAGATACTTTATCTAAATAAAGAAAATCCTGTTTTGGGGCAGATGTTTTTCCTCTCTGCCTCTCTGCTTTGATGCATAAAGACTTCTCACTGTGGCTATCTTCCATTCCCCAAATTGCTAGGCAATTTCTGAAATGCCAAAGAGTCAAGGAAGGGTATAGCCTTTTCCTAGGCTTTCTAGCCTTTTCCTCAGAGATATTTTATATCTCTGAGTTTTCCTTTCCCCTTACTAAATGAATGAATTCTGTTTCCCCTTACTAAATGAATGAAATGGTTAAGTGTCAGCCACATTTTAACCATCAGCTTAGCTGGGTAACTAAGAAAAAATGAGGAATAATTAATCACAATGTACCTGGGAAAGGTTTCTCCAAGAGGATCTTTGCCAGTTAATATCACAATACAAGGCAGACCTTCTAAATCTTGGTATGTCCGAGGGATCCACTCTTCTGGTTCATTTCCTCTCCAGGTCTGTAGAAAGGGACCCATATGATAAAATTAAAACCCTTATTTAAGTTTCCACCCCTTAAAAGATTTCTAGGTCCACATTTTATATGCATTTGTGCTTCCAAATGACGTGTGTGTGTGTGGGGGGGGGTGTGTGCGCGCACGCACATGCACACATTAAATTGCTACTACAAAGCATAACAAAGCACTCTAGAAGAATGTGGCCTTTAAGAAACATACAATGTGAAATACCCTGCCAGTGATGCAAACCTTACAGAAACCCTGGTTAAACTACCTGACTCAAGGCTTTTAAATATATTTTCTTCATATAATGGACAGACTCTTAGGACTGACTGACTGAAAAAGACAGTTTCAATTATGATTGACTAATAAAACATCTTAACAAAACTCCAGGAAAACATATTTTCACCAAGAAAATCATCAAGTTAGCTAGCCTTGATAGTTATTCCTGCCCCTTCCCCATATTGACTGTCAAAATAAGTGACAAATAATTGGCTTGGGGCTCTCCAAAGTCACTCTCAAGAAGGCTAAATATATAATCAAGTCTAGAGAAATAAAAAAAAAAAAAACCAACTCTGCCCCTTAGAAGAGCAACGCAATTAGTTTATGGTTTCAGAAATAATCCAGTAATTATCAACTTCTGATACAGATTAACACAAACACAGGTATACACAAGTATATATATCTTTAGTAAATGGAATGTCAGTTAAAAAAAAATCCCACCAACTTGAAAAATGTTCAAAAGTGAAAAGATCTTATAGATATTTATTTATTTCTATGAGTTTTATAAAGTATCTAGCATCTATGCTTCATAACAGCTTTCTAGCAGGAGTTATTATAGGAAATAGACTGACATTTCTGATAATGCTTTAGGGAATAAAGAGTAAGAAGTGATGTATTAAGTAATGCAAACAATTTATTTTAAACTTTTTTTAATGTTTTATTTATTTTGATACAAAGAGAGACAGAGCATGAGAGAGGGAGGGGCAGAGAGAGAGAAGGAAACACAGATCCGGAAGCAGGCTCCAGGCTCTGAGCTAGCTGTCAGCACAGAGCCCAATGCGGGGCTCGAACCCACAAACGTGAGATCTGACCTGAGCCGAAGCCGGAGGCTTAACCGACTGAGCCACCCAGGCGCCCCACAATTTATTTTAAAAATAGACTGATACTTTCTTTGCTAAACACAAAAAGAGATAAAAAGAAATTTAATATGCAGGACATAATGTAATAGGATTTAAGATTTGCTGATATCTAGATAAAACAGTCTTTAGAATTAAATATACCCATAATTAAAATAAAATATACATAATTTGTAAACAGGGAGGCACTCTGACCTTGTTCCCCAGTCTTCTATCATATCTTTGCATACCAGGGGAAAATCAATGGACCTATATAGGTTTACAAATTCGAGAGGCTTTTCTTGTCTTAGAAAACCAATCTATCAAAAATATATACTAAAAAATTATTTAGGGACGCCTGGGTGGCTCAGTCGGTTAAGTGTCCCACTTCGGCTCAGGTCATGATCTTGCAGTTCATGGGTTTGAGCCCCACGTTGGGCTCTGTGCTAACAGCTCAGAGCCTGGAGCCGGTTTCTGATTCTGTGTCTCCCTCTCTCTCTACCCCTCCCTTGCTTATGCTTTGTTTCTCTCTCTCAAAAATAAATAAACATAAAAATTTTTTTAAATTATTTATTCATTTTTGAGAGAGCAAGTGTGAGCGGGGAAAGGGCAGAGAGAGAGATGGGGACAGAAGAGCCAAAGTGGGCTCTCTGCTGATAGCAAGCAGCAAGCTTGATGCGGGGCTTGAACTGATGAACCATGAGATCATGACCTGAGCCAAAGTCAGACACTAAACTGACTGAACTACCCAGGCACCCCTACCAAAAATATTTTTTTAATATTAAAAGAAAGGTGGGGCGCCTGGGTGGCTCAGTCGGTTAAGCCTCTGGCTCCGGCTCAGGTCAGATCTCACGTTCGTGGGTTCAAGCCCCGCGTCGGGCTCTGTGCTGACAGCTAGCTCAGAGCCTGGAGCCTGCTTCTGGTTCTGTGTCTCCTTCTCTCTCTGCCACTCCTCCTCTCATGCTCTGTCTCTGTCTGTATAAAAAATAAATAAAACATTAAAAAAAAATTGAAAGGTTATCTACAAAAATTCAGTTTTCCATACACTGTCATGTCAAAAGGAATAATTACATTATCTGATTAAAAGTAAACAATTTTGGGAATAGGAATCATTTTACTCATAACCCTTCCATTGGACTCATGATGTTCCTGACACTGAGGTTCTCCCTGAATGGATTTTCTCTCCCAGAAACCATCGAGAGGTCAATGGTTCCACAACAATGAGGTCAAGTTATAAGGATGGGATAAGGAATGTTTTACTGTATAAAAAGATTTATTTTCAAAAGAGTATTAAAGAAATCTCACTTTTACTCTTGACCACACAGAGCTGGCCAAACCACTACAACACACTTTTCCGTCCCTCTGCTACTTCTAATGAATGATGGTCACAGTTCTTGGATGGACTGACCATTCTCTCAGGACGATTTCACACAGAACATTTATTTATTTATACTTTTTTCCATTTTATTTATTTTAGAGAGAGAGCGCATGAGCTGGGGGTGGGGGGGAGGCAGAGGGAGAATCGTAAGCATGCTCCATGAACGTGGAGCCTGATGTGGGACTCGATCCCATGACCCTGGGATTGTGACCTGAGCCAAAATCAAGAGTCAGCCACTCAACCAACTGACCCACCCAGGCACCCCTTTACTGGAGAGCATTTAAAACAACACAAAAGACTGTGTGGGCACTGAGTTCAAGGAAAATATGGGGCTCAAGGCTAAAGAAGTCTGAAGAAAACTTCACAGGCCTTCTGGTGAAACTGGCTTATTTAGATTTAAGCCTTGTATCCTTTCAAAATGCTTATCATATGTGTAAACTAGTCATAATACATAACAGGATAATTAGAGGGAAGCACAAAAATAAGGCCATCCAATGGAATAAGAGGCAGAGGATGTTACCCAAAGCTACAGATAAAAGGCATACGCACCCACCCATGCCATCCCAACAATGGTAAGGGAGGTTGGTAACTTAGAAATAAATGTGTGAAGCAGAAATCACTTGGCAAATGGCAGTCTTACTTAGGATGTTAACATTTCAATGGGAGTGCATATTTTCACTTCCACACAAAGAGAGCGTGTGAACAGGATGGACTGATAGAGTCCAGCAGTTTTGAGAATACAGAAATCTCTTTTGTGTTGTTGGTGACTGGCAGCTACTCCTACAAATTAAGATACAACTGCTCTGAGAATTACTTGGGCCCTCCTTCATGTACGGCATGCTCTCAGAACAGTGCTCACAAAACAGCTGCTGTCTAAAAGCCCTGAAGGTAATTCTGATTGCTAGCAGGCAGTTAAAACTCTTGATCTTGGGGTTGTGAGTTCAAGCCCCACTTTGGGCAGAGAGATTACTTAGAGAAATTAAAGAAAAGAAAGGAAAGGAAAGGAAAAGGAAAAGGAAAGAAAGGAGAGGAGAGGAAAGGGAAAAGAAAAGAACCTGAGGTATTGATTGTGGTTTTCAAACTATGGCCCAGAGGGGGAATTATTTAGGACATGCTGATGTATACTGACTTAGTGATTGGCACTTCTGAAGACTGAATAAATGACTTAAATAGCTATACTTGGTCAGTGTTCTGGAGGCTCAGAGAAGATTCTGCAGCCTCACATCCTTTTCAACCATTTCCCTGCAATAGGTTTGTAAGGCTTCACACAGCAGTACTAATTATTTGCCTTTCCAGATTCTTCGATCATTAGTATCATTCAAATTGTCTCAAGACATACATCTTAATGAATTATACTGTAAGAAGAGTTCAGGACTCTCATTTGTTATTCATCTGAGAAATTCCATAGAAATTTCAAATTATGTGGTCTATAACCATCATTTAAAATTGTGAATGCTGGGGTGCCTGGGTGGCTCAGTCGGTTAAGCATCCAACTTTGGCTCAGGTCATGATCTCAGGGTCTGTGCGTTTGAGCCCCACCTCAGGCTCTGAGCTATTAGCTCAGAGCCTAGAGCCTGCTTTGGATCCTGTGTCCTACCCTTCTCCTTCTGTCCCTCCCCCACTTGTGCTCTGTCTCGCTCTGTCTCTCAAAAATAAATAAATGTTAAAAAAAAAAAGTAAACATTATATCTACATATGAAATATAAATTTTGTTATAATTTCCATTAAATTTAGGGTTTCTATTTTTAGACTGAATTATTTGTTCTAGTTGCTTATCAACCTAATACAAGATATTTTATTTGCATTTTAGATTATTCAATTTAGGTTAATTAATAGAATACAATAAAATTTTTATATTTGCAAAATGCTTTATTGTTTAAATTTCAATTTTAATTAATTTTTTTGGAGAGAGAGTGCACACAAGAGCAGGAGAGTGGTAGAGAGAGATAGACAAAGAGAGAGAAGGAATCCTAAGCAGTCTCCATGCTGAGCATGGAGCCTGATGTGGGGCTTGATCCCATGACCCTGGGATCATGACTTGAACTGAAATCAAGAGTCAGACACTTAACAAACTGAGCCACCCAGGTGCCCCGCAAAATGCTCTATGAACATGAAATAGTATCTTCCAATTAGAGCTCTTGAAGATCATATAATCCAACTCTCTCATTTTGCAGATAAGAAACTGAAGCCCAGGATAAAAATGAAAATCCAAAACTATGTGCTTTCTTTTCATAAAATTTGTGGCAAATTAGATTTTTCTTAACCCAACTTAGCTCAACATTTAGTGTGTCGGGTGCACATACCATGACAATCTAACTCAGACACAGATATGTATGCAGTTATTTTTATTAAATGCTTCCTAGTGGCTAGAACACGTGGATTATAAAAGTCCCCAGAAAAACCTGAGCAGGGCATAAAGGAAAGAGTTAGGTTAGTTGATTTAGGAATTCTGCCTACTCCCTCCATGCCTAATAGGAGGGTTTAGGAGAAGCAGTCAGTCCCACTGCCATGCGAGGGGAGGGGGCCGTGCTCATGCACTAATCCCTCTGTAGTAAGCTTGGAGAAGTCAGACCAGCAAGCCTCAGGGCTGTGTCAAAGCAAGTTCAATGAAACAACAAACTGTTGAAGAATCCACATGCAAGAGGGTGGGGAATAGCTCTATATGAGTACTAAAGATAAGACAAAATACTTTACTGACTCTAGACCTGAGATGACAGGCTAGGTAGACAGAAAAGAATTAGTGAATTGATGGTACCCACAGAGGTCTGAGAGAACAACTTACCTCTTTTTCTGAGAAAACAGATGGCCGTGCGCTAGATGCATCTTGAACAAGGTCAATAAACATGGGGTCAAATTGGGTCATCTCATATTTGCACCTGCAGTTGGAGAGCATGGAAGACCAACTGCATGCACGTGATAAAAAGGGGGCTTGGCAGAATCTTAATAAACTGGCTCCAATTCGGGAAGTGAACATGTCTCTTTGTTTAGTCTTAACACTGTCATGAAGATCAAAACAACACATGTGCAAAACTCTATTAAACTCAGGCCTCTGAGCCACCTATGTGGGATTTCTAGAAAACTGAAAAAAATGGTATTTCAAAGGAGAGATGTCTGATCATTGCTGACCTTTAATCGTTCCACAAAGTGAGTTGCAACACTGAGTTCAGAGGCAGGGTTCCCAAGGATGATCTCAAAGCGGTACTGCAGCCCCAGCTTGTCGCGCACCTCCTGCAGCCGCTCCTTGGCTAACATTGCCAGCTGCACAGAGGGCACCCTGATAATGAGCATGTGTCCCCGCCCACTCCTGGTCTTTCCTGGGGAGCTGATGAGGTCATCCATGATGCTGAGGGTTTCTGGTGTGCTGTGGTCTCGGAGTGACGCCATAGTGGTGAGGGCCATCAGAGCCTCTGAGTACTGCTGGATGAGGAGGTAGCAGCGGACAACCATGCTGTGCAGCCTGGGGTACCTTCAACAGAACACAAGAGCTCGCACTCAGGCAACAGGACTGGCTGGGACAGGAAGGTCTTTGTGGGAGGAATACAGACCAATCATGGTGGGAAGGGGTTACTGCTCAAGGGGCTTGAACTCTAGCATGACCTTGGAGCCCACATCACTAGAAGGAAAATTTGAGCTTTCAATGCCTGTGAATCAGAACCCGTTGGGATAGGCACAGCAAGTTAAAGAGGCTTCGGGATGGTCTAATGACCCCTAGCTCCCCTGAGTGTGGTCTATGGACCAGCAGCAGAGTCCAGTAGCAGTCCCACCTGGGAGTTTCTTAGAAATGCCAAATTCCCCCACCCCAGATATCTGAATCAGAACTCACATCCTGACAAGATTCCCAGGTAGTTTGTATACAATTTGTAAAATTTGAGAAGCACTGGTCTAGTCAGGTCAACTCTTGACAGAATCATAATGGATCATCCCTGGATCCTAACCTCTTGTTCGTGGCACTGAGTTAGAATGGTGGCATTGTCAGCTTATTTCTCTGATACTTGACAACAGTAAAGAAAATTGAGACATTAGTATGTTTGAAAAATATTAGACATGAAAAGAATTATTAATATTAATTACTAATTTGAGGGTAGCCACTCCACAGACAGCAGTTTATCTTTCAATAAAGAAGATAACTGTACCTTTCCATAAACTGTCTCTTGGTGCTGGAAAAAACTTGGAGCTGACTGGGGAAATAGCACCCCCTAGTGGTATAGCCTCCTATAACCTGAGTGCTGCTTAGTCAAGGGAGCCTGGCAAATAGGGGTGTCCATCCCTCATCCCAACACCCATTGGTACCCCACCCCCAGCCTGCCTGGTCTGCCAAATTGGCACTTTTTACAATTACAGAGTAGGCAGAAAATACATCTCTCGTTTATGTGTTACTCCTCAGAAAGCCAGGCCTGCTGGCAAAGTTAAGTACAAATGGGCAAAGAGGACCCCCTTTCAGGCATGAAGAAGTGCTGGTCAAGAAAGGAGGTGCTGGCAAAATGAGGATGAGCCTGTGAACTTTCTTTCTGGTCGCCAGCTGGCAGCACATGCAGCTGGGTAGGTCATGGGGTTGTTCGCCTTTGTTCCACTTTATAATTCTATTTAAAGTAAAACAAGTGGTCTGCCAGGCTTGCACAGAAAAGCCCAGGGTCAAATACCAATTAGGGTCATTAAATGAATAGCGTGGTTTTGAAGTACTTTAGAGCTGGAGAGGACCGTGGATGGCCTGTTTTTGACCACTCCCCCTTCTACCAGAAGGAGAGTGAGTTAAAGGGCTGAGAGAAGCCTGGCTACTTGCCCTAGATCATGCAACCGGTCAGGGACAGAGCTGGATCTAGATTCATTCAGGTCTCTGACAACGTCTTCTTACATTGCAAGGATTTAGTAGATTTGGGAAAAGTGAAGAAATCCTTCAGTTTACTCAATCCTGCACAAGTTCTTCAAATGCCCAATAAACCATAGCTTTATTAGTTTGAGTGACTGGGTTGGAAGAAGTGAGCACACAGATCCATGTTTAAAGCTTAATGTTTTTTGATGGGCTAGAGAGGAAAGCCAAAGTTAGAATACATGGTAATTTTGATCTATAGGCATTTAGATCTCATACTCTGAAAGAAGTATGAATTTAGAAGTGAATAGTATTCACAACCTGTTATGTTTGCATTGAACTGTAATTGTTGTTTTGTAAGTATTGTAAAAGTTGTAAGAGAAGTTGACGGGATTAACTCTGAATGATGTTACCAGAAGGGAGGATATGTTCCAAGCTAGTGGATGAAGCCAGTGGGTGGGAAACACTTAAAAGGGAGACTCATGGGATGATTTTGGAAATGTAATATCACATGTGCTATGTAAGGATTAATGTCACAGAGTCAGTTAAGTCTTCTTAAATCCAACAGCTGCAAAATATAAAATCCTACTCCAAGGCTGTTCCTTTTCTTGACACAGTATAAGAACTCTGAATAGAATGCATCCCGTCCTCATTTTTATTCTCTTTCTTTTTTCTTAGCAAAGTTACAGGGCAAGTTGTTAAATAGGTGGCTTATAATCAACTGGAGCTGGTTTGAAGAATGAGAGCTACTAAAAATTAGAATGTGCCTCATCAAACAGAGTCCAACTGCCTCTATCACTGGAAGGTCAGACAGACTGCTGCAGTGGAGAGTAGGGAGTGGCCTGTATTAGGTTAGGGTAAATTCTAATGCCTCTGCAATGCTTTGAGTCCATGAATCAAACTCAGAGTGAAAAAAAATAGAAAAGCTCTTCACTCTTCTGGAGTTTGACCTGGGCTTGGGAAATTAAAAGAAAGCAGAACGGACATAAAAGTCATGATCTTTAACTCCCAAGGTCAGGGACTGAAGGAGACACAACTAGGAACTGAACTCACTTCAATGATCTAATTGCTCCTCATCTTCTCCAGTCTATACTCCCAATCTCTCATTGTAAAGTTCAGTTTTTACTGAGTCATCTAAGGGTATTTGTCTGTGGTGCATAGAGGGGGAAAGAGGGAAAAATGAAAAAGTGTAGGGTATATGGGGACTGGGGGAAGGGCACACCTCAGAGGAATGGTCTTTAATCAGCAAATCCCTCTGCCCATCTAATCCCCTGGTAGTAGCAGTGAAGGATGCTTGGGAGATGACTCAGAGCATGAAAAGTGTTTCTAAGTCCCATTTTGGGTCGCTAGTTTCCTTTGTTAGTCTTGAATGATCACAGAAAACCTATATAGTAAAAGGTCATCTTAGGAGAGGCTATTTTTATTCTGCCTTTGCACATCATCTGCACAGCTGGTGCTCCACCAAACTCCCTGTGACAGTGACACAAGAAGACTTTCCGGCTATTTTAGATACACAAGTATGGCTAAAGAAAAAGCTGAAGGTCCTTACCTTTCCAAGAGTGTGTTCACCATTTTTTCAAAAGTCTCATCACATCTTAAAAGTGGGCTTGTGATTCCCCACTGTAGAGACTTACTATATTCATTCAGGCCGAAGTACAGCTTCTCCTCACAGCTCATGTCCTCCTGATTCAAAACAGAGCAAAATCCAGTGAGGAGAGAATATAATGTGTCTTGTTTTCTAGGGATGGGGAGAAATCTCTGTAATATGTTATTTCCTGGAAGGTTAAAAAAAACTGTGTACAAGTTTAGTTATATCAAACTAAAAAGCTTCTGTACAGCAAAGGAAGCCTTAACGAAATGAAAAGACAACCTATAGCACAAGAGAAATATTTACAAATCATATATCTGATAAGGAGTTAATATCCTAAACATATTTTAAAAAGCTCACATAACTCAATAGCAAAAAACCCCAAACAGTCTAATTTAAAGACAGGCAGAGAGGAACTAAAAAGACATTTTTCTAAAGGAGGCATGCACATGACCAATAGGTATGTAAATAGGTGCTCAATACCGTTAATCCTCAGGGAAATGCAAATCAGAATGAGGATCTAATGTATAATAGATGTCACATGGTGACTATTATAATGAAATATCACCTCACACCTGTTCAATTTTTCAAAAAGTAAGCCCTAGGTCCTACGTGGGGCTTATACTTGCGACCCCAAGATCAGGAATCTCATGCTTCACTCACTCACTGAGCCAGCCAGGCACCCCACCTCACACCTGTTGAAACGGCTGTTTATCAAAAGGAAAAAACAAGTGTTGGCAAGGATGTGGAGGAAAGCAAACCCTCATGCTTTGTTGATGAAAGTATAAGCTGGTACAGCCACCATGGGAAACAATATGAAGGTTCCTCAAATAAATTAAGAATTGATCCATTGATCAATAAATACCCACTTCTGGGTATTTATCTAAAGGAAATGAAAATAGGATATAGAAGAGATACATGCACTCCCATGTTCATTGAGCATTATTCACAATAGCCAGGGTACGGAAGTACCTGTCTGCCAATGGATAAATGGAGAAAAACGATGTAGTATGTATACGTATACGTCCACACAATGGAATATTATTTAGCCATGAGAAAGAAGGAAATCCTGCAAATTGTGACAAATAGACTTTGAGGGCATAATGCAAAGTGAAGTAACTTAGAGAAAGACAAATATTGCATGGTCTCACTCATATGAAAGATCTTAAAGAAAAAGTCAAACTCATAGAAGCAGAGAGGAGAATAGTGGTTGTCAGTGGCTGGAGGGTAGGGGAAATAGGAAGAGGTTGGTAAAAAGGTATAAACTTTTAGCTATAAGATTAATAAGGTCTGAAGATCTAATGTATAATACAATGACTATAGTTGTTTTTAATTTTTTTTTAACATTTAATCACTTTTGAGAGACAGAGAGAGACAGTGTGATCAGGGGAGGGGCAGAAAGAGAGAGGGAGACACAGAATCCAGGTTCCAGGCTCTGAGCTGTCAGCACAGAGACCGAGGCGGGGCTCAAACCCACAAACTGTGAGATCATGACCTGAGCCGAAGTCGGATGCTTAACCAACTGAGCCACCCAGGTGTCCCAATGACTATAGTTGTTAATGCTGTAATATTGTAATTGACATTTGCTAAGAGAGTAGAAATTAAATGTTCTCACTAAGAAGCACATAAATATATTTATATGTATATATAAATATGTGAGGTGATGGTTGTATTAATTAACTAGAAGGGAGGAGTCTTTTCACAATGTATATGTATATCAAGTAATCACAATGTATACTTTAAATATCTTACAATTTTACAATTACAAAAAAATGAGATTTTACCAAAAAAATATGAGAGAGGAATAGGTAAATCAAGAAACAGACTCTTAAGTATAGAGAACAAACCGGTGGTTGCTAGAGGGGAGGTGGGTAGGAGGATGGGTGAAATAGGTGATGGGGTCTAAGGAGTGTACTTGTCGTGATGAACACTGAGTGATGTATGGAAGTGGTAAATCACTACATTGTACACCTGAAATTAATATAACACTGTATGTTAACTAACTGGAATTCAAATAAAACTTTAAAAAACATTGGGCGCCTGGGTGGCTCAGTCGGTTAAGTGTCCGACTTTGGCTCAGGTCATGATCTCACGGTCGTGGGTCCGAGCCCCACATCAGGCTCTGTGCTGAACGCTTGCTCGGAGCCTGGAGCCTGCTTCAGATTCTGTGTCTCCTTCTCACTGCCCTTCCCCGGCTCACGCTCGACCTCACTCTCCCTCTCAAAAATAAAATAAATGAAAAAAAAACTTAAAAAAAAACCTTAAAAAAACATTAAAAAATGAGATCTTTCCATTTGCAACAACATAGATGGAGCTAGAGGCTATTATGCTAAGTGAAATAAGTCAGACAAAGACAAATGCCATACAATTTCACTTACATGTGGAATCTAAAAAACAATGAACAAAGAAACAAAGAGACAAGCAAACAAAAAACCCAAACTGTTAAATATAGAGAAAATGAATGAATGAATGAATGAATAAAGCAAACTGGTTGTTGCCAGAGGGAAGGGGGATGGAAGGATGGATGAAGTAGATAAAAGGGATTAAGAGGTACAAACTTCCAGTTACAAAACAGAGAAGTCACTGAGCTGAAAAGTACTGCACAGGGAATACAGCCAATATTGTAATAATGTTGCTTGGTAACAGATGGTGACTACACTTATGTGAGCAGTGAGTAATATATAAAATTGTTGAATCATTATATTGTACACCTGAAACATAACACTGTGTGTTAATCATAAATAAATTAAAATAAATAAGATAACCAATTGTTAAAATCAATATATGATTTTACTTGTCAGTTATACCTCAATAAAGCTGAAAAAAATTGCATTTCATTATGTAACCCGATATCAACTCTACAGTTTCCTTGGACGCAGAAACCAAACTTCTTTTTCCCTTCGAATGAACTTAATATGTGGTTAATGTTGACATGTTTTCTTAAGGTAGATGGTGACTTAACAGATGGTTTGTTTTCTCTTTGCTTTGTTCAGATACCTTCTGAAGAATAGCATTTTTAGGTTGGTATGGACAGGTCAGACGTTTCCCTCACGAAGCAGCTCTCTATACTGATACTTATGCTATCTATAAAACTCTTTGGAGATCAACAAACTCAAAAATCCTATTTCAAAAAACTTTTGTAACATCATCTAATTATGGTAATTCAGAAAATCTTATTCTTTTATAAAAAATATTTATTGAAAAAATGGAATCTATACTTTTCTGCCTTTATAAGCAGAATTCACTGTATTTAACTTACCCCCCCTTCATGATGACTCAGTCATCACTATGAAACTGAGTAACTATTTTGGGATGTGACACAGAGATTCCCTCAGAGGATCCTGAGATGTGTGACAAGATGTCCTTAACTGTAAATAGCCCCAGAATATTAAGCAAGTTTTTTGAGTTCATACATCCATGTTTTTTTTAATGGTTTTCTTTCCTCTTTTCTACAGTCATTTTTCCTAGCTATCATGTGGCCCATGTGCATTAGTCTCTATTTGCTATTTATTATGTATTGCCATTGTTCCTTTTTTTAAGTGTTTATTTATTTTGAGGGAGAGAGAGCATGAGCAGGGAAGGGACAGAAAGAGAGGGAGAGAGAGAATCCCAAACAGGATGCATGCTGTCAGCACAGAGCCTGACTCAGGGCTCGATCCCATGAACCATGAAATCATGAAGTGAGCTGAAATCCAGAGTCAGATGTTTAACCAACTGAACCACAAAGGTGGCCCTGACATTTTTCTTTAAATACCTGCAAATTAATTTCATAAATGTAATATAGCAGCTTAAAACATATAATATTTTAAAAATTAAAAATAAATAAAGCAGTCAGAAGAAGAAAATACAAGGGTAAGAGAAGTAAGACTGGGCCAGGAATGAAGCTAGTACTATCAAATATGCACGTTAAGTTTTTGCACATTTTGTTAGAAGTGGGCTACAAATTTGTTTCTGAGCTCTTTAGTAATCCAAACAGATAAGCAACTGTGTGATTCATAAGGCCCAAGAGATAGAAAATAAAGCACTATTTAATTAGCAGCTTTTAATTTTTTTTTGCAGCCCCCCCCAAACCAGTTATTCTTTCTTGTTGGAATAGAATCTTCTTTGAGAGTAAAAATGCCTTATTAGAGGACCAGAATATGTTCTTCTAAGCAGCGGAGCCTTAGAGCATACATTGAGCACCCTCTATTTTAGAGACTTGGAAGCCTTTTTGTTTATTTGTTTGCTTCCTTCCTTCTGCATTCTTGGCTGAGTTCTGGATAACTGTGTCAAATAAGTCATTTCAGTATGAAAAGTCATTCATCTGCATTTCTCTCCTTATCGGGGCTGCTGGCACAGAGTCAGTGGAAAAGCTTTCTCTTCTGTTTATGCAGTTTTCACTTTCCTTCTCATCCTTGGTCCTGCTTCTTTGGGAAAATCTAAAATCCGACTGCAAGCCTGCTCTTTTTCCTGATGGAGTATTTTAACTTGCTGGATAGGACACACCCACCTGTCCTCAGTGTGGTAGGGGAGGGAAGGTGGCTGGTGTGGTAGGGAGGAAAGCCGTGTCCAGGAGATGGATCCAGGCACATCTAGGCTGCCGGGTACTCCGGCCCTGCACCCCAAAGACCCTTGGGCAATAGAGATGGGAGATATACTGCTTTCCCTAGGGTCACTCAGAAATCTGCCGACCAGCAGTTTTCTTAGCAAAATTTCTAAGCAAAATTATGGGGTGGGTTATTAAACAGATGGCTTGTGGCCAATTGGTGTATTTTATTAATCTACAAAGACTTTATATGTCAAGAACTAGAGATACTAAAAATGAGAATTAGATGTGAAAACTTTCCCCAATCTGTTAAGTTTGCATTAAACTCTAGCTGTAGCTTTGTAAGCTTTGTAATAGACGCCAATAGGACCATCCTTTAAAAAGTGTTACAAAACTCTGAATGATGTTACTCAAGAGAAACATGCGTCCCAAGAATTACAAATCACAAATCATACTGAATCACTAAGTCTTTTGGAAAAATACTTCTTCTCCTACCAAAAATAACCCAAAAAACAAAAACTCCTCCCTCCCAATGTCCCTTACCCTGTAGCTCTCCTGTCTTCTTGCCGCTCTCCTTGCTTTTCCTCTAGCCAAACGCTCTGCTCTACAGACACTGTTACCTGGAAGATCACCAAAGACTCCTGAGGCCAAATCCCGCGTATGTGCCTCTACCTGTCAGTCCTTGACCTCACTGCCCTTTCAGTAGTTCTCTTCATTATCTTCTTCAATGATTTTATCCATACCAGCCGCTTCCATGATCATTGTTCTTGACAAAATATTCCAAATCTACGTCATAAAGTGCCATAAAGTAGAAACTCCAAATGTGCATTTGCAATGGTGTGCTCACCTCAGCCTTAACTTATTCAAACTCTACCTCATTTGCCCTCCACAGATCACTCATCTTGAATGTTTTCTCCAGCTAAAGGCATCATCTCAAAGACATCTCTGACTGCTCCCTCTTACCCAATAAAGAAATCTGAGGGGCACTTAAGCCTCTGACTCTTGGGTTTGGCTCAGGTCATGATGTTCATGAGGTCAAGTCCCATGAGCTACATACACTGACAGCATGGAGCCTTGTTGACATTCTCTCTCTCTCTCTGTCTCTCTGTCCCCCTCCCCCACTCACACACATGCTCTCTCTCTCTCAAAATAAATAAATTTTTAAAAATCCTAGAAAATTCACCATTTCTCCCATACCTTTTCTTGATATGACCACTA
The DNA here is from genome assembly GCF_006229205.1 of Suricata suricatta. Classification (NCBI taxonomy): domain Eukaryota; kingdom Metazoa; phylum Chordata; class Mammalia; order Carnivora; family Herpestidae; genus Suricata; species Suricata suricatta. The sequence continues at coordinate 48,360,420 of NC_043713.1, forward strand.
TTTATATATTTGTTAATTTGAACCTGAATGATTAGAAAAGCCAGATGACTGATCTCCCTATTTTTTTTAAGTTTATTTATTTATTTTGAGAGAGAGTGCAAGCAGGAGAGGGGGAGAGAGATGGGGGGGGCAGTGGAGAAAGAGAATCCCAAGAAGGCTCTGCACTGCCAGGGCAGAGCCCAATTTAGGGCTTGAGTTCATAAACCATGAGATCATGACCTGAGCTGAAGTCGGATGCTTAGACTGAGCCACCCAGGCACCCCAACTGATCTATTTTTAATCACTTTGACTTGACTTCTATCATTAATGAACTGCCTTAAAATGCAACCTCTCTGCATCTCCTAAAGCTGAACATATGTTTTCATTACCACATATACACCTGACAAAAATACATACCTGTGTCTACTAAAAGGCATGCACTAAAATGCTTATAGGAGCACTATTTGAAATAATGAACGGAATGGATAAATGAATTGTGGTGCTCACCCAGTGTAAGCTATATACAGCAATCAGAATGTTTATGACTCATGCAAAAGAGAGAACAATCTCACAAACGATGCAGAGCAAAATAAGCTATATACAAAAGAATGAATACTGCATGATTCTATTTATAACAAGTTCAAAACTGGGCAAACCAAATGTAGGGTGGAAGAGGCCAGAAGAGTATTACCCTTTGGTGGGAAGTGCCTGTCTTCTGGGGTAGGGATAATGTTCTATTTCTTCACCTTGGGTGTTGATTCTAAAGGTGCTTTCAGTTTGTGAAAATTCATCAAGTTGTACATTACATTGTTAGTATAAAAATCAAAGAAATACATACATTCTGATAATACAATTGACTCTTGAACAACACAAGTTTGAACTGCATAGGTCCCCTACAAAGAGTTTTGTTTTTTTTTTTTGCTTTCTGCAAAAAGCTTTATTGTTTTCATTTGGTTCAGGGCTTGGTGAGGACTTCAGGGGGATTAACTGCTTAGTGGGTGCAAGGAGAGGCTCAGGCAGAAGTCCTGACATCAGTTGGGAGGCACATGGGTTCCTCAAAGGCCATTAGCTTCAAAGGCTCCCAGTTATCATGCTTCAAAGTGAGCCTTTGGAAGAGATACTCATTCTAGCTCAGCAATGGGGGTCGGCCAGCCTGCAGAGGGGAGTCAGGTGGTTGTCGAACTTCTTGATGAGTTTTATCTCCTCATCTAGGAAGTGGTTCTCCAGGAAGTCACAGAGATGGAAATTTGTGTGGGCAGAACCCAGAACATGCAGATCCAAAAGAGCCTGCTTCAGATTCTTCTTCAGAACTATGCCATCCAGGACTTTACCCCACTCATCTTGACAGAGATTCTGAACATCTTGGAAAAGGGCATGGCTGCCATGCTGATTTTGTATCTTCAAGAGCCTCTCGGCCCTCCAGAGCCATCTGATATAGGTTGAATAAAAGCCCAGAGAGATGTAGGTGTTGAAGACCTTTAGATGCATGTTGACCAGCCAGTTGAAGGTGGCCTCCACCTTGGTGGAATTATTCTGACAAATCCAGGAGCTCCTGGTTGATTGGAAAAAAGGAGCTAAACTCAAAAACTGGTGTTAGCTACTTCTGGGGCCAGAGGGTGGTGAGAAGATGATTCTGGAGGTTGCCACTGGAAAAGAGGTTGGAGAGTGGCTGGAGGCTGGAAAAGGGGAGTCCCTGGGTCTGTTATGTCTAAACATTGTTGAAGCAAGAGATCTATAGGACTAGCAGTAGCTCTGCCTATATGCAGATTTTTTACAGTACAGTACTGTGAATGTATTTTCTCTTATGATTTTCTTAATCTTTTCTTTTCAGTAGCTTACTTTATTATAATAATGCATTATATAACAATATAACATACAAAATAGGTGTTAATTGACTGTTTATGTTATTGGTAAGACTTCTGGTCAATAGCAAGCCATTAGTAGTCAAGTTTGGGGGGAGTCAAAATTATAGGTGAATTTTCAACTGAGCAGGGTGGGTGCTTCTGAACCCTGTGTTGTTCAAGCCTCAACCATATTTTTAATAATAGTACGCCCTTACAAAAAAATCATTAATGCCTTTGTAATAAGTGTAAACTTTACCAGCCTGGGACTTCAAGCCTCCTTGTGTATATTTCCAAGTTTCTTTTCATCTTCCGAATGTTCTCTGAAAAATCCCTGTGTTTCCTACTCTGTGGTGCTGCCTGAGCTTTCTGCTGCCAGGAGAGCCCACACCTCAAACTGTCTGCTCCTTCCTTCCTCTCTTGCATGGCCCATCCTCTGTACTTTCTCCATGGTGCCTTTCCTAATGCTCTCAAATGGATGGGACTTCTCCCTCCTTTTGATCCCCAGAGAATTTTGATATTTTAAAATTGTCTTATTCCCAGGGTGCTTGGGTGGTTCAGTCGGTTAAGTTAAGCGTCTGACTTTGGCTCAGGTCATGATCTCATAGTTCAGGGGCTACGTGCTGACAGCCTAGAGCCTGAAGCCTGCTTCAGATTGTGTCTCCCTCTCTCTCTGCCCCTCCTCCACTCACACTCTCTTTGTTTCTCAAAAATAAATAAACATTAAAAATTTTTTTAATTTATAAAATGGTATTATTCCAGTCTATTGTTTTTGTAAATAAAAATTGTATATATTCAAGGTATACAATATGATATTTTTTCTTTTTTGAAATTGAGATATAATTGACATATAACACTGTCTTAGTTTTCATTACAGCATAATGATTCTATTTATGTATAGGCATACCTTGGAGATTTGAAGGTTTGTTTCTAGACCACCACAACCTGTAATACCACAACAAACAGGTATTACAATCAAATAAGTCAAATGAATATTTTGATTTCTCTGTACATATAAAAGTTATGTGTACACTGTATTGTAGTCTATGAAGTGTACAATGTGCACTATGTCTAAAAAAACAATGTGTATGCCTTAATTAAAAGATACTTTATTGCTTAAAAATGCTAACCATATCTTTTTGCCAGTTGAAGATTTTGTTTTGATGTTGATGGCCGCTGACTGATTTGGGTGGTGGTTGTTGAAGGCTGAGGTGGCTGTGGCAATTTCTTAACACAAGACAACAATGAAGTTTGCCACATTGAATGACTCTTCCCTTCATGAGTGATTTCTCTGTAGCAAGTGATGCTGTTTGATAGCAATTTGCCTACAGTAGAACTTCTTTCAAAACTGGAGTCAATCCTCTCAAACCCTGCCACTGCTTTATCAACTAAGGTCATGTAATATTCTAAATTCTTTGTTGTCATTTCAACAATCTCCACAGCATCTTCACCAGGAGTAGTTTCTTCCTCAAGAAACCACTTTCTTTGTTCACCCATCAGAAGCAACCTGCTAATCTATTAAAATTTTATCATGAGAATGCAGCAATTCAGTCACATTTTCAGGCCCCATTTCTAATTATAGTTCTCTATTTCTGCCACATCTGCAATGATTTCCTCCACTGACGTCTTGAGCCCCTCAAAGTCATCCATGAGAGTTGGAATCAACTTTTTTCAAACTCTTGGTTATGTTGATATTTTGATCTCTTTCCATAAATCATGAATGTTCTTAATCACCTAGAATGGTGAATCCTTTCCAGAATGTTTTCAACTAACTTTGCCTATATCTATCAGAGGAATCACTGTCTATGGCAGCTAGAGCCTTATGAAATGTGCTTTCCTAAATCACAAGAAGTTACTCCTTGACCCATGGGCTGCAAAATGGATGTTGTGTTAGTAGTCATGAGAACCACATTTATTTCCTTGTACCTCTCCATCAGAGCTCTTAGGTTACCTATATGCATTGTCAATGAGGAGTAATATTTTGAAAGGAATCTTTTATTCTTGAGCAGATCTCATCAGGGGGCTTAAAAAAATTCAGTCAACCATGTTGTAAACAATGTGCTGTCAACCAGGCTTTGTTGTTCTATTTATAGAACACAGACAGAATAGATTTAGCATGATTCTTCAGAGCCCTAGGATTTTCAGAATGGTCAATGAGCAGCGGCTACAACTTAAAGTCACCAGCTGCAGTAACCCCAATAATAGAGTCAGCCTGTACTTTGAAGCTTTGAAACCAGGTATTGACTTCTCTCTAGCTATGAAGGCCTAGAAAGCATCTTCTTCCCATAGATGGCTGTTCCATCTACATTGAAAATTTGTTTTGCATAGCCACCTTCATGAATAATCTTCTAGGTCTTTTGTATAGCTTGATGCAGCTTCTATATCAGCACTTGCTGTTTTACCTTGCACTGTGATGCTATGCAGAAGGCTTTTTTTCTTTAAACCCTATGATCTAACCTCTGCAAGCTTCCAATTGTTCTTCTGCAGCTTCCTCACCTCTCTCAGTCTTCCCAGAATTGGAGAGTTAGGGCCTTGGTCTGAATTAGGCTTTGGCTTAAGGGACTGTTGTGGCTGATATGATCTTCTATCCAGATCACTCAAACTTTCTCCATATCAGCAATAAGGCCGTTTTACTTTCTTATCATTCATGTGTTCACTGGTTTAGCACTTTTTTTGAGAGAGAGAGAAATAGAGAGAGTGAGCAAGAGCAAGCTTTGGGGAGGGGCAGTAAGGGAGGGAAAGAGGATCTTAAGCAGTCTCCATGTCCAGCACAGAGCCCAATGCAGGGCTCGATCTCATGACTCTGAGATCATGACCTGAACTGAAATCAAGAGTCAGATGCTTAACTGACTAAGCCCACCAGGTGCCCCTGGGTTAGCACTTTAATTTCCTTCAAGAACTTTTCCTTTGTAATCATAACATGGCTGTTTGGAGCAAGAGGCCTAGCTTTCAGCCTGTCTCAGCTTTTGACTCGCCTTCTTCACTAAGCTTAATCATGTCTAGCTTTTGATTTAAAGTGAGAGATGTGCAACTCTTCCCCTCACTTGAACACTTAGAGGCCATTATATGGTTATTGATTGGCCTAATTTCAATATTGTTGTGTCTCCAGGAATAGGGAGGCCTGAGGCAAGGGAGAGAGAGGGGAATGGCCAGTTGGTGGAGCAGTTAGAACACATATGCATTTATCAGTTAAGTTCACATTCTTACATAGGTGTGGTTTGTGGCATCACAAAACAATTACAATAGTAACATCAAAGATCAATGATTATAGATCATCATAACAAATATAATAACAAAAAATTTGAAATATTGTGAGAATTACCAAAATGTGACACAGAGACATAGAGTGAGCAAATGTTTGAAAAATTGGCACCAATAGACTTCCTTGATGAGGGATTGCCACAAATCTTCATTTTGTAAAAATGAAATATCTGCAAAGTATAATAAAGCAAAGCACAACAAAACAAGGTATTCCTATATATGTGTGCAATATATATATATAAATATATATGTGCATATATATGCAAAATGATCACCACAGGAAGTCCAGTTAACATCCATCAGCACATATAGTTGCTATTCTTTTTTCTGGTGATGTGAACTTCTAATGCCTACTCTCTTAGCAACTTGCAAATATACCATACAGTATTAACTATAGTCCTCATGCTATACATTATATCTCCAGGACTTACTTATTTTATAACTGAACATTTGTATCTTTCTATTCCATTTACCTATTTGATCCACTACCCACGCCTGCCTCTGGCAATCACCGATCTCTTTTCTGTATGTATATCTTATTCTACTTTGGATAATGATGACTTTGATATGTACTTTACTTTCTCCTTTAAATGGCCAGTTTTCTAACATAAGCCCACAAGTGCTCAGTATTTTTTTTAACTGAATTATTCTGCTTTTCTCAATTTCCCCTTTTTGAGGATGTTGGTTTCAGGATAACAAAAGGAGGCTAATGGTTAGGAGCTGCTTTGCTAATGTATAAGGGTGTTGTTGTAAATTAGATTCAAGTTCAAAGTTTTTTCTTTTTTCTATGTTGATATCAATTTCACAGTGATGATTAAAACAATTTTTTTTTTATTTTAGAGAGAGAGAATGAAAGTGGTGAAGAGGGGCAAAGGGAGAGAGGGAGAGAATCCCAAGCAGACTCCACACTCAGTGTGGAGCCCAACATGGGGCTCCATCCCATGAGCTTGGGATCATGATCTGAGCTGAAATCGAGTCAGACGTTCAACCGACTGAGCCACCCAGGCACCTCATAGGGATGATTTTTTTAATGTGCGTGTGTTTTGGTTTTTGTGTTTTTTTTGAGAGAGAGCAAGCATGAGCAGGGGAGGGGCAGAAAAGGGGGTGGGGGCCAGAGGATCTGAAACTGGCTCTGTCCTGACGGCAGCAAGCCCAAAGCAGGGCTCAAACCCAAGATCATGACCTGAGCCAGTCGAATACTTTGCTGACTAAGCCACTCAGGCACCCCTGAATAAATGTTATTCTTATGTAAGACATATTTGGCATCTTTTACTTAAACATGCTTATTTAAAAAAATTTGGGGGGCGTATTTATTTTTGAGACAGAGAGAGACCATGAGCGGGGTAGGGGCAGAGAGAGAGAAGGAGACACAGAATCTGAAACAGGCTCCAGACTCTGAGCTGCCAGTACAGAACCTGATGCAGGGCTCAAACCCATGGACCGCGAGATCATGACCTGAGCGAAGTCGGACACTTAGCTGACTGAGCCACCCACGTACCGCTAAACATGCTTATTTTAAAATATCCATTATTGGGCACCCTCCTACACTGTTGGTGGGAATATAAACTGGTACAATCACTCTGGAAAACAGTGTGGAGGTTCCTCAAAAAACGATCAGTAGAACTCCCCTATGACCCAGCAATAGCATTGCTGAGGATTTACCCAAGGGATACAGAAGTACTGATGCATAGGGGCACATGTACCCCAATGTTCATAGCAGCACTTTCAACAACAGCCAAATCATGGAAAGAGCCTAGATGTCCATCAACTGATGAATGGATCAAGAAGATGTGGTATATACATATATATATATAATGGAATACTACATGGCAATGAGGAAAAATGAAATCTGGCCATTTGTAGCAAAATGGATGGACCTAGGAGTCATGCTAAGCAAAATAAGTCAGGCAGAGAAGGACAGATACCATATGTTGTCACTCATAGGTCTAACAGGAGAAACCTAATAGGAGACCATGGGAATGGGAAAGGGGGGGAAAGAGTTGGGGAGAGGGAGTGAGGCAAATCATGAGAGACTGAAGAAGGAGAACGGAAGGGGAAGGGGGAGTGATGGTCATGGAGAGGGGCACTTGTGGGGAAGAGTACTAGGTGTTATATGGAAACCAACTTGGTAATAAACTATTAATAAAGAAAAAAGATACCATAAAAATAAATAAAATAAAATATCCATTATATTTAATATTTTTAAAATTTTTAACTTTTTAAAAGTTTATTTACTTTGAAAGAGTGCACAAGTAATGGTGGGGCAGAGAGAGAGTGAGAAAGAAAGAATCCCTAGCAGGCACTGCATTGTCAGCACAGAGCCTGTCATGGGGCTAGAACCCATGAACCAAGAGACCATGATCCAAGCAGAAACCAAGAGTCAGACTCTCAACTGACGGAGCCATCCAGGCATTTTGCCATGTTTAATATTTTTTTAAACAAAGGATCCACTGCTTAATGGCTAATCTTCTTTGTTTTTATGAAACACTTATTTCTTTTCTTTGGTAGTATATTTATCATAAACTATATAGGTCATAGAAAATATTTTCCAGGTGTTAGGGATTGGAGCCAAAAAAAAATAGTCTTGAATATGTATGATCTTGAGATGATGCTCTCAACACATTAAGTACTACTGAGTAATTTAAAGTAACAGTATCATAATCTTCTCTTAAAAAATTTTTTTTAACATTTATTGTTTTTTGAGAGACAGAGAGAGACAGATCATGAGCAGGGGAGGGTCAGAGAGAGAGGGACACACAGAATCTGAAGCAGGTTCCAGGCTCTGAGCTGTCAGCACAGAATCCAATGTGGGGCTCGAACCCATGAACTGGGAGATCATGACATGAGCTGAAGTCGGAGGCTTAACTGACTGAGCCACCCAGGTGCCCCTCTTCTGTTTTAACCAGAAGACTGAGAACTGATTACAAGAAAAAAGAATCCAGTTGTTTGGAGAACATAAGCATAATTTATAGTTATACACATCAGTAAGACTGAAACATGACAGAGAAGCCATTCAAAAGGATAATATATTTCCAAGTCTCAGATTGAAATTAATGGTTTAAAGGCATGGAGATAATCCAGGCTATTGGTGACTGTATAAGATAATATCGCATTGGGGGGGGGCTATATTGAGTGACAATTTTGTATCTGTATGCTAACCTAAAAAAGAACAGCATAATTAGATTCTTTTGGACACTACTCACTAGTTTTTAGTCTTATAATAATTGTAATTACATGGAACTTTTAGGAGATAAAGCTTTATGTTAGATTTTTGAACTCTTGTGCTATTTTACAAAACCATGACCATATTTTATTACAAGATTCTGCTCGCTGGGGAACTGAGAATAATGACTATGTATCAGAGAGCAGAAGAGACTCACCATGTTGTCCAGCTGTATCCAGTGAACCTCATTGCTGGAGCTGATTCGAGACTGTTGGGTCTGTAGTGTGTACGGGAAGGAGCTAACCTGGAGCACCAGCAGGTTGAAAGCTTCTAGAACTTCTCTGCAGTTAATGACTCTATCAGCCAATCCATGACTAGGTTCACCATGTGACAAAGAGCCCGAAATGACACTGCAGAAATATTGAAAGTCACATTAGTAATTTAACAGATTAGATTCAGAAACAAACATAAAAAATGGAGATAATGTTTTAGTTTTTATTTTTCTAGTTCTTTTTAATTGGGAGCAGGAGTAGAGGCAATCAACATTTAATTTGAAAGAGCAATAATTATATTCCTTTTTACCACTTCAGATAGATTTCAAAGATATTTTTTCCCCTTTTTTCAGTCTGCCCCTGGTATACCTCCAAGTGGAACTCAGTTCTACAGGCGAAGGATATTTAAATCTGTAGTTGAGATGGATCACTTTGGTCTGAAAGCTCATCTGAATGAGAGTTTCTCCATCAAAACATGATGCTTATAACTCTGCAGTGATTGGTACCCCAAAGAGGTCCCCAGACTGCAAGGGATCCCCTCTGTGTTAATGCTACTATTCTTCCTCCCTTGAGGATGTTAGACTATGAGGAGGTTGCAGAAAAGCCTCCTACCTCTCAGCATATATAAAATTTTTATATCTGAATCATTTTCAGATATGTTTAGTTTGAATGTACCAGGTTGCTATGCAGCCTCAAAACCACATTTTTTTCTTTGGTCAAAGAAATAATCTCAGTGCCATGGGGAATTAAATATACAGAGATCCAATACACATCCTCAGAGCTACTACTCCAAACTTTCAAAGATGAGGAATACCAGGTCACTGAGCTATTTCTGCTCATAGAACACTAGGAGCAACTGAAGACACTCTGGGCAAAGTGTGTCTTCTTTCTTCCTTCTTTTCTTTCTTTCTTCCTTCCCTCTTTCCTTCCTCCCTCCCTTTCTCTCTCCTTCCTTCCTTCCCTCCCTCCCTCTCTCTTTCTTCCTCTTTTCTCCTTTCTCCTCTCTTTCTTTTTCTTTCTTTTCCTTTCCTTTCCTTTCCTTTCCTTTCCTTTCCTTTCCTTTCCTTTCCTTTCCTTTCCTTTCCTTTCCTTCCTTCTAAATCTAACATCATATTTACCCCTACATATGACTCTACAGTTCAGATTATGGAGAGCCAAATACATTCTGGCTTTAGAATAAGTGCTTTTGCAATTCTGACATTACTACAACACACTCCAAATCTTTCATATTCTCAACCTCAGTGTGTTCTGAAGAAAGGAAAGTCTGTAGACACTTGATGATGCCTGAACTTGCCTTTTAAACTCGTAGGATCAAAGACATCGCCTAACAGATAATTACTGTAATTTGGCTGGGAGCCAAACTAACACCATCATGCTGCACTTCCTCTTCTTTCAGTGTAAGCCCACAAAAGAAATAGGATATTCTCTTGTTTAAACTGGTAAATCAGGGAATGTTTCAGATCTGCTCTCAGATTTTATTATTTTTTAAAGCTTAGGTGTTATTATTATTATTTTAGTAATCTCTACACCTAAACATGGGGCTCAAACTAACAACCTTAAGATCAAGAATCATATGCTCCTCTGACTGACACAGCCAGGCACCCCTGCTCTGAGATCTTTAAGTGGAATCTTTACTGCTGTTAAAGTTATGTGGATAGAGAGAAAGGCAAGGAAGAGGAGAAACAATGAGAAGAAGAAGGAAGAAAAAAAGGCAAAGATCTGGAAAGGCAGAGAAAGAAAAGCATATGGCCCGTCAGGGAACTCATTAACTCCACTGTCCCTGCTGCTGCCCTTCTTTTGAGGCCGCTGAGTTCCACAATGCTCTGAAGACAGCTTTTTAACAGGGTTTTTAAAAATGCTTATTTATTTTTGAGAGAGAGAGAGAAAGAGAGAGAGAGAGAGAGAGAGAGAGAGAGAGAGAGCGAGCATGGACGAATGGGGGAGGGGCAGAGAGAGAGAGGAGGACAGAGGATCCAAAGCAGGCTCTGAGCTGTCAGTGTAGAGCATGATGGAGGACTTGAACTCACAAACAGTGAGATCATGACCTGAACCGAAGTCAGTTGTTCAATTGACTGAGCCACCTAGGCACCTCTTAACGGGGATTTCTAAATTCACTTGTAGTATAGTTAAAATGAAGTCATTACTAAGTTGGTAGGGAAAGTTGAAAGAGCAGGGAAAGAGTAATAAGTTACCAATAAGAAGATGCCAAGTGTTAGGGTCTCTGGGATTTTCAGGGATTTATGACAAAACCATTGCTGTGCTAGAAGAAACACTATATTTGCTCACTCTGAAGCAATCACCTCGTTAGTTCCACATGAGAGTTGTCATGAACTAGCACAAACAGTGTGTACGGGTTCTGTTTTACCCTTCTCATAAAAACTTCAAACTTGGTTTGAATCTCATTGTCTAGACGAACAACATATTTCTCTGCTCTTTGATAAGCTGTCCCATTTTCCTCCAGACCCAAGTCTACAAGGACACCTGCCAAGAAGAAAAAAAGAATTTATCTTTTCACATACATATATATATAAATCAGATAAATGAAAGTTCAATGTCAACTGATATACCAGGTAGTAGCTATATATAGAGATTTACAGAGCAGATATTTTTTCCTTTTGCATACTCGCCACCACAATTTTGAAGCGGAAATATCAGATTTTCTTTTCTTTAGAACATCCTACCCCACATCCTACACCTCACACAAAGGATAACATGGAATGATCTGGTACATTAGGTAGAATGTATGAGGCCTCTGTCTAATTAAATCCTATTTTGAAGTGCTGCTGCTAATAGCTACCATAGGTCACTCAGAGCTACAGCTCTTAGCCAAATTAATATAGTCACATGAGCATTCTTTATCCCAAATTTATCAACAAAACATATATTTAAAAAGGATAATAATGTAAGATGTCCAAAAATACCACAACTAGACTGTGGGCTTTTTTTGTAGTATTTTACTCATTTTATATAGTGAGAGTTTTGTACAGTATCTAGAGAATGGGCAGTCCTCCATGAATGTCGGATTATGTAACAAACTCATAAAATGAACTGAATTACCCAAGATTACCATATTCTCAAAATGTTAGAAATGTAAACTTCAGTACTGTATCATTATCTCTGTCTATAATATAATTACTTCTACATTCAAACATCTAAATAGTTGGAGGCACATGAAGGTGTTGTTGGAATAATCAATTGAAATAACAAATCTTCCTTTCAAATGAAGAGATAAAATGATAAGTATGTGAAGTGAAGGATGTGTCAACTAATTTTATTGTGATAAACATTTCACAGTATATATAGATATCAAGTCATCAAGGTATGCACTGTATACCTTAAACTTACACAATGTTTTATGACAATTATATCTCAATAAATCTGGGAGAAAGCCCCCAAACCAAGGGTAAATCCCTCTTCCATACACTTAGCTGCATGGTGGGGGGAGGGCTAAGCACCCTGAGATGAGAGCCTTATGACCTAAGCCCATGGCCCTCCAACAAGAAGAAGGAACCAGAAGACTGATTAGGGATTAGATATGCCACAGGACCCTTGAGAACCAGCCTGAGCTCCAAGGGCTACAAGGATATCTATTTAGCATCCAATACCAGCATACCCACCAGCCACGACTATGTGGAAAAAAATAAAAATTAAAAAGAAGAAACAGGGGTGCCGGGTTGGCTCAGTTGGTTAAGCAGCCGACTTCAGCTCAGGTCATGATCTCACAGTCCATGGGTTCACAGCCCACGTTAGCCTCTGTGCTGATAGCTCAGAGCCTGGAGCCTGCTTCAGATTCTGTGTCTCCCTCTCTCTCTCTGCCCCTCCCCCGCTCGCTCTCTGTCTCTCAAAATAAAATAAAGACATAAAAGAAACTTAAAAAGAAGAAACAAGTTAAATTAAGAGACTTTTGTAAATTATGATGACTTTTGTTTATCTAGCTTTTATTTTCAGGTAAAATCAGCTCAATTAACAACTACGTATAATTAACATCTAGATGATGTAATAGTAATAGCTCTAAATGGCATAAAAGAAAATAGGAAAAATATTTTACCATATGAAAAATTCATCATACAAGACAAGATGAGCAGAAAGTTCATTTTGCTTTTAAACATTTTTCATGAGAAGCCTTTATCCAGACATTGATTTCAATTTCCACCCAAATGTAGCCAGATGTTATTGTGACTGTATCCAAAAGCAATCAATCAAACATCTAATGTGGCAAGTATTCTGATTTTTTAAAAAAAGTGGATTGCTTGTAAAATTCATTCAACATTCCACAGTGATCTATTGAGCATCCACTATGTATCAGGAACTATGTCAGATATTTTGCTATGCCTGGGGATACACAGGAGAGCAAGACTTAACCTCATGGAGTTTATGATGGAGAGGATGGGTAATTTTGACAAGTGTCATGATGGGAGACAAGTACTATGGGATAGAGGAGGTGAGCAGAAAAATAGAGAGAAAAGCTACTTAATTTCTGGGGGGTTTCTCTTTCCTTATCTCTATAATAGGGAGAGGAGTGCCAGTTGAAAACTAGTCTGTATTTCCTAAGTTTATCCCTAGTAAGTAAACAGTGCAAGTTAGTAGTAACTTAATATGAAAAGGTCATAATAATTCATAAAGAATAAAAATATTCCTTATGGATAGTGAAGAGCTGACTACACTTTAAAATAAATGAATAAAGACCTTTGACAGGTCAATTTCATACATGCCCTAATGGAAAGACAAAGTTCCATGGATCTAAGAGGTTCTCTTATATATTATGTGTGTGTTAGTGCATAACTATACAACCATCTGGCTCTGCAGTGGTGAATTTGGGTGGGCAGCAGGCACATTAGAGATATTTGAGTTTTTTTATTTCTAACTGGGCATTTTTAGTAAGGAATCCTTACCTTTAAAGTTTGTTTTAGACTTGCTTTTATTTTTAAGTTTTGTTTCTTTCCTGGTTTAAAGTGATAGATACTCATCTTGGAAAAACTGGAAAGTATAGAGATATATTAAAAAGAAAAATTTATCCATAATCCTTTAACTCAGAATAAGCTATTGTGAACATTTCTTTGCATTCCTTCCTGAGTCTTTTCCTATGCATATTGTGCTACCTAGAATTTTGTGATTGTATATTCTGATATTTCTCACTTGTAACTATAAAATAAGAAACAAAACTATCATTATTTACTAATAGTATGTCTGTGTAGAAAACACAAAATAATCTACAGATAAATCAAATAAATTAATAAGAATTTGGTTAAAGTGATGGAGTCAGAATCAGTTTATAAAAATTAGTTGCATTTCTACACATTAGCTGCAAACAGTTAAGAAGTATATATTTAAAAAACATTTACAATAACATAAAAAATATTAAGTATCTAGAAATAAGCCTTATAAAAGGTGTATAATATCTTTATGGAGAAAATGATGAAACTATTACAGACATTAAAGAAGACCTGAATAGAGCTATACCATAAAATATAGTTGTAAGTGAATTCTCAAATTTATCTAGAGGTACAGTGTAATTCCAAGAAAAATTCTAACAGTTTTTTTTTTACCTTGAAAAATTATTTTAAAAATGTATATGGCAGAGCAAAGGACCAAGAACAGTCAAGATAGTCCTAAAGTAGAAAAGGTGGGAGAGATTTGTCTTTCCAGAGACTAAGACTTATAGAGCTGTATTAATAAGACAAAGTGGTTTTGGCACAGGAATAGACCCCATAAAGAGACACCCATACATATGGAAATTTGGTTAATAATAAAGCTTGCATTGCAGATCAGTGGTAAAAGCATGGGATCTTTAATAATTAATGAAGAACCAAGAAATTATATTGGATCTTACCTTACTCAATATGTTAAAAAAATCATGTGTATAAAAACTTAAACGTCAAAGACAAAACTCTAAAACTTTTAAATAACAATACAGAGAAAAACCGTATGAACTCATAGATGATTTCTTAAGCACAAAAGCCCAGAGGATAGGTAAATTAAACTTAAGAACTTCTCTTCATCAAAGACATTACAAATAAAATGACAAGACTCCTAAATCCGTAACAAGTATTACTAATGAAAAATTTATATTCGGAATACATACATTACTCCTACACACCCAAGAGAAAATGAGCAAAAAAATTTAAGAAACACTTCCTAAAAGAAAAAAACCCAGAGGCTATTTAAAATATGAAAAGATATTAAACTTCATTAGTAGTAAGAAAAATACAAATTAAAACCATGATGAAATGGAATAATATCAAATTAGTGAAAGATTTTAAACCAATATAATGGTAAGAAAGAAGTTGATGGAAAAAATTCATATGCATCTTCTCATTTCTGCAAAAGAAATGCAGAAGATAGACCAGAAACTAAAGACATTGATTACTTACAGGTGAGTAAGTGGAAAACAGGTAAAAGGAAAAGGAGAATGGGAACAGGGAGGGTATCAGGAGGGACAGACATTTCTCTGAATATACCATTTTGTAAAGTTTTGGCTCTTAGAACCATAGCAATAAACAAAATCAACCAAGGATAAGGGCAGGGGGTGCAGAGATACGCAAAATGAAATTCAAACAGTAATAAATGAAACCTAATATGGCCACACTGAAGGATGAAAAGAACAAATGTAAGTAAAGCAAATCAGTGTTTTGGCTGGATACTATAACACTAAAGACAAAAATGTTGTACTCAAAAACTTTAGTTAGCAAATCTATTTCTCACAAGGGTATGGGTTAGCAATTGTATAACTGCTACAAAAAAAATCAAAGAAGTAAATACATTGTAGATAATGAAAACTAGGTTTACCACCCCATCTGAGAAAGAAGTTACAAATAAAGAAAGGGGAAAGACTAAAATGAACCCTGTGGTGTTCACACATCAATACAAACTCATATTTTAAAATAAACAGATATAACATAGACACAGAAATAAAGACGTGTGTGGGGGGGGGTGTGAGCGCACACACATGTGTTAATAAACATACATATGTTTCCTATCTCTATCTGCAGAGTAAGCATAAGGACAATGACATTCCAGTAACAATAAGCACATTTAGCCTAGATTTTGCTTTCTAAATAGCATTCTTCAATAGGCAGAATCAGAGAGTTCCTTGCAGAAAAGTTTAACTCAAGGTTTGGGGCAGGGAATTAAAAATAATTTTGGAATGTCTGTGGTCCCAAAAAATAAGGAAGCACATGAAAATGAATAGTAACATATTAGAAGAACACAAGCAATGAAGACTCATTAATTATAACAAAGAGACACTCTAATGGGGAATGTTGATAATGAGAGGTCCCATGCATTCGTGGGGGCAAGGAGCACATGGGAAATTTCTGTACCTTCCCCTCAGTTTGGCTGACGTGGCGCTCAGTCTCACAAACTATGAGATCATGACTTGAGCTGAAATCAAGAGTCACATGCTTAAGCAACTGAGCCACCCAGCCAAATCTTATTATTTTAACAAAGAAGTTATTTCTAAAATTTTTACTTCTAATTTTTATTTATTGCTCTTTTCATCAGGAACATATTCCAAATAAAAATACAACTACTCTCATTTTTAGCTGTTTATCTCTTCTGTGGATGGAACTAATTTCTCTGAAGTTTTGGTATGCAAAAATACTCTACTGCTTAAGAAAAAATGAAAATCAAGAAAATACTAAATCGTTAGAGCATGCTGAATTTTTAAGTGTTATGGTAACAATGGGCATTCCTTCACCAGGCAATCTTGAATTAAAACAGCTGGTTAAAATCCCTTGTGACTATTTTCAGGGTTCACTGCATTGGGTCCCTTTGTCTTTTGGTGGTTCTGCTGGCTCCTTTCTGTTCTCCTTTGGGAGAGGATTCTTTAATCTGGGTTTGGTGGAAACTTGTCTGTGTGAGTCTATACTACTATGCAATTTGAATGCAGCACTAAAACTGTACGAGAACAGCATTCTGAAAACACAGATACAACTCCAGAGCCCCGTGTGACTGACAGACACAACTAATACATACACATTTAAGGCTTCTACTTGTAGCCAAAGCAGATTTCTGAAACATGAGTTTAATGACCAAGTAAGATTTTTGCCAAGAGGACTACCAAATCTCAAATATTGCTTCTGTGTCTTCCTTTTTAAATCGACTTTAAAGTTCAGTTGAACAAAATGTTACAAAAAATTCAGTTTAACAAATATTAAGTGTCTGATGTGCCATCCATAAACATAGATGTTCCCTGAATATTCTACTTTCCAGTTGTGGAGAAAGAGCTCTAATAAACACACAGCCACGACACAGTGTTGAATGCCCCGGCTGGAGCACCCCAGGGTGCAGATGAGCACTGAGTGCATGAGCTGTGGAAGAAAAGCTGAGTAAGAATGTGTCCTGGAAGCCAAAGGAACTTCAGTGTTTACAGTAAGAAATGAAGGTCACCTGTGCTAATAAGAAAAAATCACTGGCAACACTGGTGAGTACTAAAAGGGGCAGTGGGTAGGAAGTGGAGGCCTGTTTGCAGGGCGTCTTGAAGAGCAAGTGGGAAATGAGGAAACGAGATAACAACAGACAACTCTCTCAGTAATTTGGGCAGTTAATTAGAGGAGGGTAAGCTGGAGGGTTAAGAAGGCTCATTTTGTCTTTGAGAGAGTGGGGGCAGGTTTAAATGAATCAAATGAGCCCCAGGAAAGAAAGAAGTTGAAGGTGGCAATAAGTGAAGAGATAATCAATTGTGTGAGGTCCATGAAAATGAGGAGAGATGCATCTAGAATCAGGCTTACATAGCACTCTTTCACTGACAGGAGGGAAGGGAAAAAGATAGGTGTGTGTGCAGTTAGGTTTCTAGATTTGGAAGCAGGAAGTTTTAATTTCTAATTTTTTAATTTTTATTTTTGAGAGACAGAGTGAGACAAAGCACAAGCAGGGTGCAGCAGAGAGCAAGGGAGACATGGAATCTTAAGTAGGCTTCAGACTCTGAGCTGTTAGTACATGAAGGGCTCAAACTCCCAAACCATGAGATCATGGCCTGGGCCAAAGTTGGATGCTTAACCAACTTCCAGGCACCCCTGGAAGCAGGAAGTTTTTATTCAAAGTTTTCTTCTTTTGGGTGTGGGGAAGAGAGAAATACATGGCATGGTCATATGCTAGGAGAGAAGGACGAAGATATAAGGGTTGGTGAAATAGTGTCTTAATAGTCAGCTACTGTGGAGAATGGGAGAGAGATCCAACTAGAGAACCAAAGAGTATATGATGATATCAGTTGTAAGTGTTGACTTTTTCCCCCTATAGTATCTAACATTGTGAATATGTAGGAAGCAAGTTTGTGGTCTGACACAGGGGATATTGGAATGGATGATTACAGGATCCAATAGAATCTGGGAAAGGACTTGGAAGCAGGCAGTTGCAGAGGGCTGGGGGTGAGGAGCTCAAGGTACTGAGAAACTAGGATACTGGATGGATAGGCAGTACCTCTAGATGATGGTGGACTGGAAGGAGGAGCCTGTGAGCCAGGTGTCAACATCTTCTATAAACCAGGTTTGGGCACTGGGCAGCTAACTGCTTGGTTGGAAATTGATTTTAAGAATGTTAACTTAAGAGGCACTAGAGTGGCTCAGTCAGTTAAGCATCTGACTTCGGCTCATAAGTTTGAGCCCCACGTTGGGCTCTGTGCTGACAGCTCAGAGCCTGGAGCCCGCTTCGGATTCTGTGTCTCCCTCTCTCTCTGCCCCTCTCCAACTTGCGCTCTGTCTCTCTCTCTTAAAAATAAATAAACCTTTAAAAAATTAAGAAAAAAAAAGAATGTTAACTTTAAGGGGGTGCCTGGGTGGCTCAGTCAGTTAAGCACCTGACTTTGTCTCTGGTTGTGACCTCACCATTTGTGAGTTTGATCACCCACATCAGGCTCTCTGCTGTGAGCAGAACTTCAGATCCTCTGTCCTTCTCTCTGCCCCTCCTCTCTCTCTCTCTCAAAAAAAAAAAAACTTAAACAAAAGAATGTTAACTTAAGATCCTTTATTTCTTGTTGCCTGTCACTGCCCAATACATAGTTGTTTTTTTTCTATTAAAATTTTAAGTGACTGACAAGGTGGTCTGAGGTTGATGAGACCAAGAAAATTTATTTTAGAAACTATCCACTATCTCTTCATTTCCCCTCCTAATCTCTACCACTTCCTTAAGATCTCCTTATCTCCATATGGATAGAATAAGCTACGTATCAGAGACAGAAATATTTCTCTATTTCTTTTATCGTCAGGCATGTGGTGAGGCATCAAATTTGTGTCAATTCCCTGAGCATGAGAAAGCTTCCTTGCCTAGAAGCTGCCAGATCTGTTCTCATTCACTGGGACCACCACAGACACCATTTTAAAAGCAGGGAGGAGCAAAATATTTGCAGTCACTATACTTCCTGTTGTCATCTGAGTCACCTTGAATCGAAAGTGGCTTGCATTTTGATTGCACTGATATCCTAGTATTCTAATTTATAGAATTTGGGGTGTCCTAAGAATTAAAAGAATTATGCTCCCACATCAAAAATCTTATAAGTGACATTAAAACAGAAGTATTCCTATAGTCTAAAAATTCCTTATGCTGCTTCTCCAATGATCATTCCAGCAGTTACAATCCATTTTGGGCAAACTTAAAAATGTTTAGCCCCTTTTATTTCTTCTTTTACCTTCAAATTCTTTCCATGTTTTCTTTCTTTCTTTCTTTCTTTCTTTCTTTCTTTCTTTCTTTCTTTCTTTCTTTCTTTCTTTCTTCCTTTCTTTCTTTCTTTCTTTCTTTCTTTCTTTCTATCTGCTTCCCTTCCATAATTAGAATGTGAGTTCAGGTATCACATGCTTTGCTTTAGAGCTGAGTCCGCAACAACGTGATGGTTTCTATTTTCACCTTTTTCTTTCAGCCACACAAGGACTGCCAAGGATGTGGCCTTTCTGCATGGCCTGGCTGCTTCTCCCTGCCTGGTGCTTTTCCTGGCCTACTAGCTGCTGAAATGCCTCTTTGAGGGAAAGGCAAATAGAACCAGAAAACAGAGCACTTGGACACTGTTTTCCCCTCTGTCTATCCCTCCCCTCTCTCCCTCCAGCCCTTCATTCAAACACTAGTTGGGCATCTACTTGCACCTGACTGGAGAGAGGCACAAATGAGGCACAAGTCTGCAGAAATAAAAAAGCAGTTCTGGTCCCCAAGGTACTGCCCTCTGTGACCTTAAGGCAAATGAAATTCTCCTTGATTCATATGGTGAAACATGAGGAAACGGAACCAGATGATTTCTTGAGAATCCTTTCTGTGTTCATAGCTTTGATATTTGAGTGGATAATCTCCTGCTTACTGCTCTGCGGTGGACAGTTTCTCTTTATACCTTAAATGTGCTTGCTCTCAATTGTTACGTGTTCCAAGACTATTATGGTATTTAAATATTAAAATAAATAAATGTTGGTGCCATTATGACATGGGATACTATATCTTCATTAAGAATGATGTTTACAGAAGTTTTTCATGACATGGACAAATGTGCATACTATAATGTCAGGGGAAAAAACAGACACAGGTAGAGAAGAAAGCCTGAAATACTAGGTATTAAGTCATTTGTTAACACTCAGATTTTAATAGTAGTTATCCTTGAATAATGGGATTATAAATGTTTAAATTTTCCTACTTTGATTCTATTTTTAAAAATAAAGAATGCAACCATTTTTATAATAAAATTAACAGTTATTTTTAAATCTATAGAAGTGATTGCTCTTGTAGTATAAAATTAAGTATGTGTGCCAAAGCCAGATGTGAATAATTTTTAAAATATGCTTTGGTTTAAATTTTCCAAATTTGTCCATAACATTGGTTTTTCTGGATTCCAAGCTTATGTAATTAGTCAAATTCTGGTACCTTTCTGAGGTGTTATAGTACTGAAGTTCTCACTTTAAAAATCTGAGGACACTGAGAAGGGAAAAGGAAGGACCTATGCAATTTCATCTCAAAAATGCAAGGTTTTTATTTAGGGTCTTACATTTATTTAGAAAGGTGGAAATACAGGTCACCAAGAGGTTATTTCAGGAAAAGCCTCTGCAGAGAGCACAATTGCTGACCATGGATGATTTCACCACTTGAAACAGGTGCTATGATGTGTTTGCTCAAGCATGATTTCAGATATCAGATCACAAACTCAGGAAGGCCGCAAAGGCCAATTGGTACAAATAGAAGACTTATAAGAGAAGGCACCTTCTCCATGGTAAGGAAGTGAAAAATCCATAAAAACCAAATCTGGTGACTGTTATGACTATAGCCTATCTACTTCTCACAACGGGAGCATAAAAAAGTACAGAAATGGCCAGTAGCTGAGGTGACCTAGTACTCACTCTGGTTTCTGAGAGAGCTGTAAGAGAAGGCATTTGACCTTCTCCAGCTAATCAGCTATAAGTCAATATTTCCAACAGGTCATTTTGTAACTTGTCATTCAGAATTTTAGAGGCTGCAAAAAATATCACACTGTTGGGGTGCCTGGGTGGCTCAGTCGGCTCAGGTCATGATCTCATCGTTCATGGGTTCAAGCCCTGTGTCAGGCTCCATGCTGACAGCTCAGAGCCTGGAGCCTGCTTTGGATCCTGTGTCTCCTTCTCTCTCTACTCCTCCGACATTTGTGCACTATCTCACTCTGTCTCTCAAAAATAAATAAATGTTTAAAAATTTTTTTAAATCACACTGTTAACCAATCACTTGAGCCTCTAGAAGGCATGGAAAGTCACATGTAAAGTGTCAGTCACATGTAAAGAGGGGAAAATCTATTGTCAGCTCATTTGGCCCATGGAACTAACACTGAAAGATTTCTTATGGAGTATGTTACTCAAAGTGTGATCCTCTCACCAACAGCACTGGCATCCCCTGGGAGCGTGTTAGAAATGTTGAATCTGAAATAAGTCAGTCAGAGAAAGACAAATACCATACAGTCGTACTTACATGTGGTATCTAAAAAATAAAACAAACAAGCAAACAAAAAACAAGAACAAAAAGAAGCTCATAGATATTGAGAGGAAATTGGCAATTGCTAGATGGGGTAGTGGGGAACAGGTGAAGGTGGTCAAAAGGTACAAACTTCCAGTTGTAAAATAGATAGATCCTGGACATGTAATGTACAGCATGGTGACTATAGTTAATAATACTATATTGCATATTTGAACATTGCTAGAGAGTAAATTTTAAAAGTCCTCAACCCAGAAAAGAAAAAGAACATTTCTGCAATGACATATGATATCAGATGTTAACTAGACTTATTGTGGTGATCATTTCACAACATATACAATTATCAAATCATTATGTTGTAAACCTGAAACTAATACAAAGTTATATGTCAATTATACCTCAACTGAAAAAACAAATAAACCCATGCAGAACCACCAAGAGGAATCTGCATTTTAACAAGATCCCCAGGTGATCAATGGGAATACTAAGGTTTAAGGAGCATTGTATCATAGATATGAACATAATAAACTACATTTAATTTCTTGAAAATTTTTTTCTTCTTGTTTTCAAATACATTGAAAATAACATTTTTGCTGTGGCAAAAAGATTCATCCTCCAGCTAAAATCTGTGTGTGTATGTGTATATGTATGTGTATGTTTATCCCAGCTAAGGTACTCAGAAGCAACTTGACATCATAATTTCCTTTTCAAACTTAGCTTACAAAGGCAAGCATTTTTTAGCCACCCCAGTTTTCTGAATTTTTTATTGCATCTTCTAGTTGTAGGCAAATTTTATATTTGAAAGGGATATTATTTACCACAGAACTCTAAGATATTTCCTCCCTGCCTTTCTCCATTTTCTGGGAAAAACAGTTTTTTCTTCCCTACTCATTCTCTTAAAGTCATTAGAAGAAATTCTAACTTCATATTTGTTTAAGGAGGTGTTATCATTGTTCACATGAGGGAGTAGTGACCTGATTTCTAGTTTGAAACTGTGCTGATAGTTTGCTAAATATCTAAGAAGCCACCCATCCACACCACAGAAGGAGCTCAGGTGGCATAGACCCCAGCACTCCATGCAGGGTATCCTTGCCTTGAGAAAATTTCTCTTCATAAATGAATGACCAGTTTCTAGTCCACCAATTACATCATGGACTTAACAGTATCAGGCAAACATGCACATCAATTTACCCTTGACCTAGGAGGGAAAAGGGTCAGAGTATTTTTGAGATAAAACCTGCAGATAAATTCAAAATAATGTTTAAAGTGCTCTTATGATTTGTATTACTGTAAAAAAACCAGGATGGAATTGTTCAATAAACATTTGGATTAAGAAAAGCAAGAGGCAGGGGGAATCTAGGGCTGGATCTTCATCGGGTTTTCTTTGAAAGTTCAATCTCACCTGATTGTCGAATCCGTTGAAGAGTTTGCTGGACCAGAACCTCTGATCTTGGGACAATGATGATGAAGTCTACTTTGCTGAAGTGGCCGAGGTCCAGGCTCTGGCTGCCGCTGTCTGCTATAGCACACACCTGGGATAAGAGTTTTCTGGCAACCGTTAGCTGTGGTTGATAAATTTGGAAGGTCTCATTATCTAAATCTAAAATAAAAAAGTCATAACAACAAGATTAATTCGCTTCTGTTGATGGCCACTGTGAACACAACATGCATACATGGTAAAGTAATGCCCTCTACCAAGCATTCTCACAGTCTGGTCTCTCTGTTGAGTTTTAATAGATTTGTTTATTTTCCCTGAAAACTTGGCTGAAATGATGTGTCCAAGAGTGGATGTGGTAACTGTACAAATGTATTCTTTTAAAATCAACAAATCACTACTCAATACCCCTCCCCCATCCAGAAATGTAGGGACAGACTATATTCTCCTAGCGGGAGCCGGGACTCATCTCTGGAAAGGGAAAGCAAGAGTTTCCAGTTTTCTTTCCCACTATCAGCATAGGTCAGGTGTCCAGGCCCAGACCTTATTCAGGAAAGGAGGTGTCGCTATAATCATAATAATGCTCATTTCCTTTGAACTTCTCTGGATGGCACCACAGTAAACATTTCCTCTCTAACAAGTCAGTTGCAATATGATTTGAAATTCTCCTCCCTGGGGACTGCATGACACAGGTCACAGAGATACCACCTTCACCTCTTTCCTCCACTCAACCTGCCAGTGCTTGTGACCTGGCAATTGTAGGTAGATGTGGTGAACTCCAATGCTGACGTCTGTACTATCTGAAGAGACCTGACTCATGACATGGCCAGCTGGCCACTTAAGAGGTGACGTATTAGAAAAACATTGCCCAGACACTCTAAACATGCCAGTAGCTTTTTATTACAAGTTATAACCAAGCAATCAATCTCATACATGCATGCATGAAACACACAGTGAACTTGAGCAGGCAACATTTAATACTTCTTTATGAGGCTGCTTTTTATTGGGAACATATGTGGAAGTCTGACTGCAACACACAAGGGTTCAATTAACCTGCACTAATTAACGTTTTCTCAAATCAAACTACAATGCGGCCAACGTAAAGACGGTAGTCACCGTATTCTAGCCGCATGGAACCCTGACAACAAGTGGATACAGGTGGCTGAGAGAACCCACTAGAAAAGCCCAAAGCTGCAACTTATAATAGCAGAATGGTTTTTGACCCACAAAGATTACCAATCAAAATAAATCTGTCTTTTGATAGGCTATTATTTCTTTTGTGTAATAGTTTAGATGGGACTAACATGGATGATAGTATAGCTTTGTAGAATTTAACTTAGTAAATTTTGAAGTTTGAGGAAACCTAAAAATATCTTTAAGGAATCTTTCTTACACAGGGAATCAAGGATATGAATGTGGAAATCTGTAAGTACTCTAAGAATGTCTAAGTTCTAACTTTGTTAATAATTCAAAAACAGAACACATTTTAGTTCATTCTGGTGATCGCTTTATTACCAAACAACATGCAGAAGTAAATAAATATTATTGAATGCATTTGAATTTGTTTTTGTCACTGAGCTGATGCCAAGCCATGCTGCTTTTATTGCTCAGGCTATCCTACGATATAAATGATGCATTCCTATCAAGTGAAGGCCAGAAGGCTGTCAGCAGCAGCTCTATGGTTCTGTTTCATGTCTACCCTTTGTCCTATCCTTTTTATTTTGGTCCTCGCCTATGTTGTCCTTGTCAAATAGGGAATTGGGGAAGGAATCTGAACATAAAGGAATCCAATCAAATGATGGAAATCCTCAGTCCTAGTCCCACCATCCTCTCTTATATCCTGGAAGCTTGTAGGGCAGATGATGTATTGGTATTGCTGTGCTATGTCAGGAATGCCTTGCAATCCCTGAGATTATGTGTGTTTTACATGTCAGAGAGTAAACAAAGGGGATGGAGAGCCAGAAGTCCTGCATGGACTGCATTCTACACTCAAGTAGCTCCTTGTAGCCCAGATAACACCAAAAGTTCTCTGGGCATAGCTGGTGGAGCTAAGGAAAGTACCTCATGGACCCCAGAATTTTTTGAGGGAAGGAAAAAGAGAGCTTATAATAAAGTCTTTGATTTAATTCTAGGAGACATTTACTAAGGACAAGGTGTTTGATCCAGGCCCCATTGTAAGGCATTTTTAATTTGAACCATATTTATCATGTAGACAAGGAGGAAAAGTCTGTCATAGTCTGTGACTCTAAGACAAGACCTCAAAAACCCTCAGAATGACTTAGCTTCTATTTCTTCCTTTTGGTCTGAGGTGACGTTACCCAGGTTTTGCGTGGGAATCATAGCAGCAGCCTCCTGAGCTGACACACATTCGTGAAGGTCTCCGTTGAAGGGGGTAACCACACTCTCTCCTCTTCTTTGTTGCATTTTGTCTAGTAGCTTGTCCAGGTCATCACCTATTACAAAATAAAGTGGAGATAAGATTACAAGGAGAGACACATTTGTTATCAGTCTCCAAATTGGGCACCTAAGCTGGGTTCTCATCAAGATTTGTCAGTCAGCCAGCTTTTTCTGTCTGATTTTACTCAGCTAGCTTTTTATGTCTGAGTTTACACTTGGAAATGCCTGTAGAGTACCTCTATAGCCAGAGCTACCCTCATGTGTATTGCGCTTACCGATTTGCATGCTTCACATGGCACATCTCTCTTGACCTCCATAATACTCAAAGCAGGCAGAATGGGATCATTCTATCTCCATTTGACATATTGGAAAACAGATTTGGGGAGGCAGAATCTCTCCCAAGGTCACATCACTAAGTAGTAGTTGAGCTGAGGTCCTCTATACTAGCGCTGTGTGCTTTCCTCTGGACCCCTTGTTGCGTCAGTAACAAAATACTGAGAATAAACCATTCCACATGAGGGAAGGTCAGCCGGCAAGGTTAGGCTCCACACTCATCTCCTTGACAGGCTAAGATTTAAATTCAGAAAATCACATAGCTAGGGGCTGGCAGTGTTGCTGAATCCTACAACCACTCACCTAATGATGTGGTTTTGAAATGCGATGCCAGGAAACTGACCTTTCCTGTGATGAGCTCATAACTAATTTCTTTCAAAAACTCACTTGTGGTGAGCATGCTCTCTGCCAGAGCTCTGGACTGATGCTGACCTGTAAAACAGAGGGAGAGGAGATGATGCATCCATGAACAAATGTTCACTAAAATATGATTTATAATAGCAAAAATTGGAAAAACTGAAGTATGTAACTATAGGGACTTGGTTAAGAAAATTAGGGCACATCAAAAGATGGACAATTACTCAGCATTTAAAATGACAATTGTAAACAAAGAATGTTTATAATAAAATGTTGGATGATCAGGGCAAAAATGATATCCCTTGTGTTTGAAACATAGGTGAAAACATACTGTATGTGTGTTTAAAGACTAGGGGAGAATGTGAAAAACCTTTAAGAACTGTGTTTGCATGGTTATTATGAATATCTCTCTTAAAAATATAAACTTAAGATGTTTAGTTGTTTTCACAAATGAAAATTAAAAATAATAATGTATTATACTTTCTGATGAAACCTTCTGAAAGAGATTTATGTCATAGAGAGATGGGTAGGCAGGTTTTGCCAAATTGAGGGGGCTTGGCTTCTTTAATAGGAAGAGGTGAGAGCCATTCACTAGAGAGAGAAAAAGCAAATATAGGCCAGATGGCTGGCTACTCACGATGGTGCCTGACAGAAAACCAGCACAAGAAACAAAAACACATTTCATTAATGTACCAATTTTCTGAACCTTTTCTTTAGAGTCAATATTATAACATTACGTATGCTCTTTAGTGAGGAGGTGGACACATGAGCTAAGTTCCTGGCAAATTTGATTAACTGGCTTAGGCCACCTGTGGCAATGGCTTTATCACATGCTAGAGTGGTAACATTTCCAAAACCTTTTAAGAACAGAAGTTACTTGAGACAAGGGTATCTATTACTAGGGTATGCTTTGAAATAATGTTCCCACAACCAGCTGACAGGGACACCAGCCAAACTAAGGGCTACAAAAATCTGATCTGAAGAGAAAAACAAAAGTTAAAATTAGGAGGAAGAACTCAAGTTGGAGCAATTAACTAGAGATTAATTACTTGACTGCTTGAAACACTCAATAAATGGACAGATGATTGAATGAACAGATTAAACAAAAAACAAAAAAAAACATTACTCACCTAGTACTACCACACAAAATTCATTTCCTCTAATTTTCGATGCACAAATTGCCACAACATAATCTGGTAGTCTTTGATAGTGTCTCATTTCACTGAGAGTCCTCAATGTCTCTGAAATGCCTTCTGCCAATGAGTTTTGGGTCACAATCACATGAACCAAGTCTTGAGATACGCTGGCAATTAGTCTAGCCAGCCAGGGGAGCTGTCCTGGAGACACAGGTGTACACTGAGCGCCCATCTGCAGGGCTCTCTCTCTCAGAGTAAATTCCTGCATAGCTTTCAGCATGATTTGCTCAAATTCTTCCCTGAGAGGTATCTGATCAGGACCTAAAGTGAAGAGAATTATAGCTAGAATTTTTAAAATAACACAACTAGAAAAGAGAGAAACACACACATATATCAGTGTACAGTCCTTCTAAAATCACCATACTCCAGTTGGCAAACAGGTTCTTTTTCCTGTTGGGGCTGAAAGTATGGAGCCCCTCCTAACCATTTTCCATTGTGAAATCACCTTCTCTCTACTCAATATTAAAAAAAGGCAGTCTTCTGTTCTCTTTTATGCTAATCTTGATATTTTAAAAAGGGAATATACTTAGAGACAGTATCAATTCCTTAGGGGATTGTCACTGAAGGTGGTATATTTGTTGATCTGTTAAATGTGGCGTTACAGACATTGTTAATGACTCATGAGAAAAGAAGCTAAACTTTAGGTTTCATTCATTACTGATTTTATTTATAGCTACTTTGAAAAACAGTTTAATGTATTGCATCTATACCTATCTTAAGGGATACTGTCCTTAGGAAAATTAAGTTTAAGTATTTTTTACTTTAACTTATTTTTAACCAGCCTCACACTTTACCTAGAGAATGTCACTCATCTAGCTATTCCCCAGCATTCTGGGTTAAGAATGGTGTTTGGCTCTCTCCTCCAGCCATGGTTATGGCTAAATTTATGAGGGCGTCTGAAGCCCCTGGAATGAGGGGTGTTTTGTTTCTCTGATTCTCTTTAAATCTCAACCAGTCTTTAAAAAAATTTTTTTTTAAATGTTTTATTTATTTTTGATACAGAGAGAGACAGAGCATGAGAAGGGGAGGGGCAGAGAGAGAAGGAGACACAGAACCGGAAGCAGGTTCCAGGCTCTGAGCTAGCTGTCAGCACAGAGCCTGACACGGGGCTCAAACCCACAAACGTGAGATCTGACCTAAGCCAAAGTCAGAGGCTTAACCAACTAAGCCACCCAGGCGCCCCTCAACCAGTCTTTAGGACAAAGCAAGCAAGTCAATGCTTGGCATCCAGGTGACTCAAATGAATTCCTATGCTCCCTTCCCACTCTTCAGTCATTTCTTTTGCTGTGCAGACCTGAGCTTTGAGTCAGGCTCCTGTAGACAAATAATAGATCCCTCAGTGTCTGTGACCCAAGATCAAGCAATAACCTCAGAATCCAGGATTCAAATCCCATTGGGAAAGAAGACAAGTTTAAGAGACTGGACTTCTGTATGAGAAGGAGGCACCTTGAGTGAGTCAGAAATCTCTCTTTCCTCTAATAGGAATTTAAGTTGTGCCCCAAACCACCACTCATGTTCTCTGGGCAAGAGAACTTTCCTTACGGAAAAAGGGCAAGAACACTAAAATGCTTACATTGTGTTGATGTTTCTTATATCCTCCTTCCCACTCACTTGCTAGGGGGAGTGGATGTCTTA
This sequence comes from Suricata suricatta, assembly GCF_006229205.1. Taxonomy (NCBI): domain Eukaryota; kingdom Metazoa; phylum Chordata; class Mammalia; order Carnivora; family Herpestidae; genus Suricata; species Suricata suricatta. The sequence continues at coordinate 48,389,192 of NC_043713.1, forward strand.
GCACCTGGAAGCCACCAAAGCTTCTATCTTCATTTTGCTTTATCAAATGAGCATCATGATTAGTGGTCACTAGGTACATAGTAGGTAGTGAGCTCAAAGTGTATAGATTTGTTTCAATTGTACAAATGCACAGTATACATGAGATGAAGGGAAGGTGGCTGTCTATTTAAAGCTTTCTTAAATCAGAATAAATGACAGCTCAAAAGCAAGTGACTCTATCTGCCATTCCTTACCGCTCCTCACAGACAGATCACCTGAAGTCTCAGAGGCCTGGTGCGTAGGTATGCCATAAGACCCACTCCAAGCCATGATTAACATGTTCTATGAAACACCATAATTAATTTCAAATATAAAGGCATTCTGGGAAAATAAAATTATCAAACATGTTCACAGAATTCTCCATTGCCTTAAAATTCACTTTTATAGAATTTCGATGGAGAGAAATGGAGGAAAATGTACCAAAGTTTAAATGAGGTAAGAGAGCAAAATACCTTGTTCCCAATCACCTCTTATCATTTCTTCATCCTCAGCCTTTATGGCTAAATTGCAGGAGCCTTTTCTCCACTTTACACAAGCTTGATAATAGTAATTTTTCCCCATCAACTGCTGATCTCCAGTAACTCAGCTTAGCCTATGCATCAGTTCTGATGGCTTTTCAGATAGAGCTATGTTAAGAAAAGACAAGGTTCCAGACTCAGAGCCCTCCAATAATCACTGGATTTGCTGATTTCATTATCTACTTCAAAAGATTTTCAGACTGTGAAATAACAGATTGATATATATTTTTTAAGAGACTGTAGTGGAAACACCTGTTTGTTCTAAAGAATCTTGCTTCTCTTCTTCTCTGTTAGATCCAGGTAACTGAGCCATCCAAGTATTAGACCTGTCTTTTTAAAAGTTTGGATTAAAAAAAAAAGTCTATCTATAATCTACAGCATATGTGAAAATGTTCTTGCTGCCTTCTTCAAAACATTGAAGGCAAAACAAACAAACAAAAATTCAAGGGAGTTTTTACACCTGATCTTAGCCAAAAGGCTGAGAAGTGATCAAGGGAGTTCTTGAAATGAATAAGAGGGCAGTTGAGAATAGGTGTCCTAATGTACAAAATTAAGATTAAAATAAAAATCCAGCCATGTTGCACATTGAGAGATATATTAATTGGCTGCCAGTAAAACTGTAGAAAAAACTGACTCTGCAGGGCAGACAAGAGGTCTAATTGAATGGAGATTTTTCTTTTTCTTTCTTTCTTTTTTTTAAAGATAAGATCTTTTAGTAATTTGAGGGAAGACATTTTGTCTTGACCATTTAGTTCATTTAATTAACTTGGACTTTGATATTTTAAATTGTTATTAAGACTGAAAAAAGTGCTGCACTGACTGGCTTGGCCTGCCAATAGCATTGCTCTATGCAGGCTTCTTTTACTAATTCTGGATGCACTTGGTGATTGGTCTCAGATCTTGGACCATAGTTAAAAGTCAGTGTATGTAGCAATTAAAATTATGACATCAAATGAGCTGCAGACAGAGATGGTTTTTATAATTTTATTACCCACCAATCAACATGATTAGCAAGTCCTAGGTTTACCATCAAAGTGGTATCGGAAACCTTCCAGGTTTCAAAAGCCCATGTCAAAGCAGGCCTACATTGTCAGGGCGCCAAGACTTACAGCCACAGTTGCTAGCTGATGCTCCAAAGACTGAATCTGATCAGCTGAAGCTTTTTTTTTGCTTTTAGCATTGTTTAGCTCTGTATTTTTATTAACACAAGTATTTTCAATCATTAAAATAATTCCTAAGAGTGCAGATGGAAAATTTCTTCCATTAATATTACATCTTGAACATTTTCCTAAGTAAATCAGTGGCTTGAAATCCTAGATTGAATGTATAATTAGGCCGCATATTAGATGACCTGCTACAGTTTGCAAAATAAAGGACATTGCAATGTAAATGCTGCTGAGCCAGGACATTATTGTCAGGACACCTGCACATACCCACTGTGCGGCTCTGGAGGATATACCAAAGAGAGGAAGTGAAGGGTTCATGACCTACATATACCCCTTACCCTACAGCCTACAGAGCCTTCCAGGGAGGTCCACAGTTACTGCCTCAATGAAGGAAAACATGATGGGACTACATCAAAGGGATGTAGCTGCAGGAGAAAAAAAATTGGATATAGAGACAGTGGATAAACAAGATAAAAAGGCTAAGTGGAAAACTGTAAAATAATTGTATAAGGCAATGGCTACATTTTTATTCCAGATTATAGGTGCATTTTTGGAAAGGTGGCTTGGACAGACTCCCCAAAAGAGGAGGGTGCCCATGGTACAGCCCTTTGAAGTTCTGCCTGTATTAACTATTCTGGATACCTTAGGACCATCATGAGACTGGACACTAGGTGGAGCAATTTCTCTCTTCTAGGACCCAAAGAAGCAAAGCCAGAAGGTAGGGAGGTTAGATAGGAGAGAAATGGGGGAAAAATAGGCAAGTGGCAGAAAGGAGTAGAAAAGGAATGGGAGAAGAATGGAAACAGTCATAGAGAGTGGGGTTGAAGGAAAAGAATGTTAGAAATGAAAGAAAAAGTAAGAGACAAATAGATGAATAAGAGAAAGTGGGGAAAGAAAGGGGAAAAAACATGTTGCAAAAAGAATAAAAATCATCATCATCAAATAATTATTAAAAATTGCTTACCCAGTCGCACAAGATACTGTATCGTCAGAAGAATCATGTTTTCCACGCTCAGGAGCTGGCTGCCAGACAACCCTAAATGTTCCAAATCTTTGTTTTCCAACTGTGGAATCTTGTAGCAATTCACCAGCAGAGGACTCACAACAATGTCACCAACATTTCCATAGAAATAGGGTAAAGTGCCATAGCCTGCCCCAACAGAAGCAGGTCAATAAAGTTCAACATTTCTTTTTGAGGTCCAACCAGGTACACTTGCTCAACTAGGATTAAAGATGCTTAACAAAATTTCCTGTCCTCTGAGGTGACTACCAAACAAATCACTCAAATATCCTAGGGAATTCACTCATATGCTTCTACCTTATATTAAGCCAGATGAAAAGGAAGCAAAAGACTCAGATTATATTATCTTTGTTTCCCACAGAATATTCTATCTGCCACAGAGGACTGATGAGAATTTGCAGAACATCTCTGTATCCTTTTGTAAAACTGCAATGATAAAATATTTTCAAATAAAAATCTTGATCAAGTTTCTTTTCACATAAGATCACAGAAAACAAACTACATGTTTCATTTCCTGAGGTTTTCTTAAACACTTCCAAAAGCTAAATTCATTGATAACCAGCAATATTCTATTAGTACTTGCAGGTTCCTACTCTGTGCTTAGTTATTTTTATGTTCCCTTCTTAAATATCTGTAAACAGCCTCAAATTATCTTAGGAGTAGGTAGGACAAAAATATGTTGAACATGTACCCCGTTTCGGTGGTGTGGTATAGAGGGCAGTCCCTCTGTGAGACCCTCTACAAGGCAGACACCAAAAGGTTGCATGTTCCAATATCTTTCCAAAGCTTAGCTGCATTATGCATGCCACTCAGATGTTCAGTAAGAACTTCCTGACCATGTGGAATTTAAACAACTGGGATTCTCCCAGTGCCTAAAGGTCCAGGAGCAGTGGATAGGGCAGCCTGATAAAGGACAGGGCTTGAAGCAAAACCATCCATGTCAGTAGGCTCAAGTCAATCAAAAGAAGGAGATAACACCTCATATAGACATACCCTAAAGATCTAGTGGAGTTTAAACACCCTATCTGTTCAATTCCAAAGGTAAAGCAGGTAGACTCCTTCGGACCAAGGATAGCCCCCAAATGAGGTGACTCTTGATGTGGGTCTGAAAAGCACTAAGTTAGTCCTAGAATCTAGAGACCTCTAAATTTCTGCACCTCTGCTTATAGACAGCTTGGAAACACTCAGCTTCTGTAAACAAAAGTGATTCACAGATGCTTCCCTATGGTTCAGATATGCAACTCTGGGACTTCTTTGTTCTCCTGAGTGAGGCCTGTTAGCTGGTTCAGCTTGTTTTTTCGTTTCTCTGTAGTTTGGCTCCCATTGAGTAGGAGGTCCTTTTCCCTAACTTGTCTACTCTTGCCAACCCTTCAGGACCCAAATGAAACATCACTTCTGAGAAGTATTTTCAGAGTCACTCCAGGCAGAGTTAAGCTCTCTCTCCTCTAAGTTCTTGTAGTTCTTAGTTGTGAACCTGTACTAGCTCAAATATCACAATGTTGTACTACTCCCCACTAAACAGTTCTCCCTGTGGGCAAAAGACTTTGCCCTATTCCCAACTTGTAGTCACATGCTTAATATAGCTTGAGGAAGCTGACCAATAAAAGCTGAAAGAATCAATAAATGGATGAATGAATACATACATGAACACATATGGATAAATATACAAAGAATGAAATGGAGAAACAGTCCTAGATGCCAGCAGACACAGGCAATTTGGAATTCCTTTCCCTTACCTATCAGAATTACTGGTCTAACTCCTGAGTTAGTCAGCAGGTTTTCAGGAACAATTACAGTTTCCCCTGCAGGAATGGGTCGAGGTTGTAAAATTCCAGTTAATGGGGTCTGTGGAACTGGGGCAGATAAAAGGGACTCTGGAAAAAAAGTTGTTTGACAAGAAGGATTAAGCATGAAAGCTACATGAAATACAACTGAAATCAACACAGTCTTAATACTTTTAATATAGAAGTTTTAGGAGTCTCATGGTCTATTGTTTTTTAATTAAAGTAATCATGTTCACTGTATAAATTAGAAGTGACAAAAACAAAAGGAAAAAAAACCAACCACAATCACATCATCTGGAGATAACTACTATTTAGTATTTTCATAGTTTTTCCTAGTTGTTTTTCCACATGCAGTCTTTTGGATTCTGTTTTATATATAACTTCCTCCACCTCCATTCCAATTATCATGGCTTATCTGCTCATTATAGAAAATTTGAAAAATACAGAAAAGTGTGAAGGTTAAATTTATCACTAATCAGTACTATCTAGAGGCAAACATAGTAACAGATTGGCATATTTTTTAGTGATTAATACAGCCAGGTAGACCATTTGAACATTTAACAGTAGGTATCCAATGGCTATGGCTTGGTTATTATAAAGGAGAACAAGTTGGGTTCTTTTGGGTTTCTAGCCACAAACTAAACCATGCAGGCCAGAAATAATATGTGCAGGTCACATAAGCAACCAGATCTCAGGAGAACATATCTAATACCACAACTAGCAAAGCAAGTCCATTTGTGACTTGTACTGGTGGTCATGTCCCCATGTAAAGAATGGCTTATTGATACTGTTGGCCAGAGCAAAGCCAGATGCTAAATTAAGACCCACTGTGATGACACATGTACATTTAGGGGAGGCAGATGTGGAGACAAAATATCAGCTACTATTATTTTTCTTACATAATACAGGACACAACGCTTGATTAAGGAAATTTAGGAAAGGAAAGAATAGAAGATACTTCTGCTAATTAAAAAAACCCTTAAAACCCATCTTACCACTTCTCGAAAGAGGGCGAACTGTAGGAACAGGTACAACTAAACCAGGTTGGGGGACAGGTGACCCAGGATACCATCCCCGGTGTCGTTTCTTTGGTGGCCCAGAAATAAACATGGTAGCTGAAGGCAAAAAGAAAGATGAGCCTTATCCTTACTAGTGGAAGAAAGAAGAGAATTCAGAGTAACACAGGGCCTTTAATTTGATTATACTCAGAAAGTCTAAGCCACTCTTCTACAAGTAAAGATAAAATTTGGAAAAGCCACCCTAACAATACCAGCTCACATTTGTAAGCTGTTTTACTATTTACAGTTTTACTCAGATTATTTCATTTAATTCTGTCAACAACCCTATGAAGTTGTAGGATAAGTATATTTTTATACCAATTTTGTAGGTGGCAAAATGAAGGCTCAGATTTGCCCAGGGTCACACTACAGAGAAGAACCTTGAACTGTGTACTTTGGTCAGCAAAGCTCATGGTTTTTCAAGACACTTCCTTATACATTTGTTTCAGCACTATTTTCTAGTGAGGCTCATCCTTGTAAATCACCAAGATATTTAATTATCATTGTTCATGAGCCTTCAAAACCTTGGAGGAGAAGCTAAGGAACACGTGGGAGTGTACTGTTAGATAATTCATCACTCCAAACTCTGTAGCACTTCTTCCATAATTTAGGTGCATTATTTCAAAACTCTAAGATGGGTATTGTACCTTGGTCTCTTGATGCATAGCTAGATCTTGGTGACAACGAGTAATTTCCTGGGCGGGCTGGAGTGGAGCTGGAAGCAATACTCTTCCCTCCATGGCTACTGTTTCCATTTGCAGCATCTATAGCACATGAGAGGAAGACTCAGAAGAGAGGCTGAACAGAACACTGAATTCTGTGACACTGCAACCATATGATAAACCGCACACTGTACGATTCAAAGACATCTCACCAACAGGACACCCCAGTTGTGGAAAACTGACTACAACCATCAGACTAGTACCTTCTTTAAAATGAAATGTCATCTAAAAAAACTTTCCTGGGATCCTAAGAGATCTTTTACAGTCATTTTCAGTGAAGTCTTTGGAGATGGTGGGTGGAAGAAAGAGAAAATTATTTTTTTAACTTTATATCTTGGGAATTTTCAAACATATTCAAAGGTGGAGAAAACAGTATAACAAACTACAAACCTACCACTCAGCTTCAGCATTAATCAACACATGGCCAATCTTGCTTTATCTATACTCCTTCTCCCTTCCCTCTCACCCAACATACACACATACTTGTTTTAGATTATTTCTAAGCCAACTTCATCCATAAATATTTCTGTATGAGTTTCTAAAAGAAAAGAACTCTTAAGAACATAACTGAAGAGGGGCTCCTGGGTGGCTCAGTCAGTTAAGTGTCCAACTTTGGGTCAGGTCATGATCTCAGAGTTCACGAGCTTGAGCCCTGGATCAGACTCTGAGCTGATAGGTCAAAGCCTGGAGCCTGCTTCAGATTCTGTGTCTCCTTCTCTCTCGGCCCCTCCCCCACTCATACTCTGTTTCTCCCTCTCTCACAAAAAAAACCAAAAAAATTTAAGAACATAACTATTATACTTAAAATTAATTATGATTAATACTTTCTTAATATCAAATATCCCATTAATATTCAAGTTTCCCCCAGTTATCTCAGAAATAGTTTTATTTTTTACCATGAACTTCCTCAAATTGAGGTTCAAAAGGGATCTACACATTGTATTTAGTTTTTATATCTCTTAAACCTCTTTTTTTAAGTTCACAATTATTTATTCATATAATAAAAATACTCAGTGGTCACATTTCATAAACTGTCTCACAAATTTTAAGAATAATTTGGAAAAAAATTAATTTGTTTGAATCAGGATAAGGTCATACATTGCAAGTAGATTTAGAATTATGTATTTTTTCTGAGTTTTCCAGACTCTTTAGGGTGTCAGTTACTCCTTTTTTCTCCCTCCTTAAACCTCCGTTAATTTATAGGATTCCCCTTCTTTTTCTTTTTTCCAATTAATTTTCTGGAAATCTGGCAGAATTTCTTATTTTCTGGATTTTGCTGATGGACTATCTATGGCATCATTTAATGTCCCCTCTCTTTCCTATATACTAATTGTGAGATATAGAGCCTGGCTAAGATTCAGGTTTGAATTTTGGGCAAGTATATCTCAAAAATACTGTCATATTCTTCCATCAGTAGGCACATAACTGGCTTTCTCTCTTCTTGTCATGTTAAGAAGGAGGAGGGGGTTCAACGGCTGTTATCTTAATCCTCAAATTATAAAGTCATCCATCAAGGGGTGCCTGGGTGATTCAATTGGTTAAACATCTGATTCTGGCTCAGGTCTTGATCTCACAGCTCGTGGGTTCAAGCCCCGTGTTGGGTTCTGTGCTGACAGCTCAGAGCCCGGAGCCTGCTTCAGATCCTGGGTCTTTCTCTCTCTCTCTCTCTGCCTCTCCTCTGCTCATGCTCTGCCTCTCTCTGTCTCTCAAAAATGAATAAGCATTAAAAAAAATTTAAAGTTGTCCATCAGTCCTTCATCTGATGGTTTTAGCGACCATGCTGGTTATGGCCAAGATCCATAATCTCACTAATTTTTTAAATACCATAAAAACTTGGAATCAGTTTGTTAAAGTCTATAATCTAACCAAAAAGCATATCCTGCAGGAACTGTTGTTGGAACAGAATAAGAAACTTATAAAATTTCCAAGAATAATAGGCTCTCTTTCTTCTCATTCTTCCTCTACCTCTCTGACCATTTATTTACCTTAAACACTGGAATTTTCTAAAATATTATCCTTAGTTAACAGCTTGCCTTCTCCTACTATTCTTCTTAGCAGATACTATTTACCCTAGCAATTTTTTTTTAAGTAGGCTGCAGGGGCTGAACTCAGAACCTTGAGAAGAAGACCTGAACTGAGAACAAGAGACAGATGCTTAACCAACTGAGCCACCCAGGCACCTCCCTCCCACCCCCCAGTGATTTTAACGTCATGTACAATAAATTAGATGACTGTTGAGCAGCTCCACTTGGATTATTCCACTTGGGTATTTCAAACTCAACATGTCCAAAGTTGAACTCACAATTTCCTCTTGGAGAACTCGCTCTTTCTTCTGTATTTCCTATCTTAAGTAATTGTATCACCATTAGCAGAAAGACGGATGCAGATTGAGACTCCTTCTTACACTTCATGCTTACATTAGTCAACCAAATTCTGCTGATTTTACTTCCTGAGTAGTTCTCCAATCTGTCTCTTCCTCTACAATCTATTATTACCCAGGTCAAGGACCTTATTCACCTAGACTACTGAAATCACCTCCAACTAGTTTTCCTACCTCTTTTTTCCCCCCACCAAAGTGATGTAGCTCAAGTTCAAATTAGATCAGATCAACTCCTGTGTTCCATAAGTTATAGAGTAAAATCCATGCTTCTTAGCCTGGCCTCTTGTGACTCTTCCCTTGCCCACTACTTGCTACCCTCCTGCCACTCCCTAAGTTTTACATTTTATGGTTCTAATAAGTCCAAACCAGTGGAAGTTCCTGCATACATCATGCTGCTTCTTTTCTTTCCTTTTCCCTTCATTCTTTGATCTTGGATTTTCCCCTGAATTTGAACTATCTTCCCCCTACTCCTTTGTGCAGTGAATAGCTCCTCAAAGTTCAAGACCAAGCTCCTCCAAGAACTCATTCTTCATTACTCCTTAAAATGTTGGGCTAAAACTCTCTCCCTCCTTTATGCTCCCCTAGCATATTGCTGTATTTACTGCAGTCCAGTGAAAATAACTTCATATAGGTCTATCTCCCTACTACGTTATTAGTTAATTAGAGGACAGAGATTGAGCCTTATTTATATTTGTATTTTCAGTTCCTCAAAATAGTAAGTACCCAAGAAATGTTTGCTGAACAGAACCAACCTGCCCTGTCTTCCCATGTGCCAAAAGTCATTTATTGACTCTTCTGGTTGGAGCACAGAGAACACAAAGCTTTGTATAATAATACAATATTATAGATAGCCCCACTCTGTCTTCAACTGTCAGGAAAAGAGCTTCTGTTTTCTTATACCAATTGTCAATTGGATTTCACATAAGTCGTTTATATACTATGTATTTATCAAAGAAATATAAGTGAGGAAAACATCACCTGCAGCAAAAGTCTTCCCTACAACCTGCAAAGATAAAGCCAGTGGCTTCACAACATTCTTATTCCGGGTCAGGTCCTGAGCTCCACTTAAATTGATTGCAGAATTAGCTGGACTGAGAATCGGTGACTCTTGAAAATGAAAGAGGTTGCTCAAATTAGAAACAATTTTACATGCAGGAAGAAAGTTAATTCAATAAGAACGAAGTGAGAGAAAGCAGATTGTAAAATCTGTTTTATCCTTGACCTATTTTAAGGAAATCAGTTTCTCTATATTCAGGTTTTACTTTCTTTGTATGTACTTAACAAACACTAGAAGTTATTATGTTCAGAGTACTAGTCTAAGGAAATATAAGTACTTAAAATATATCAATTCACTTAATTCTTATAAAAACTCAATGAGATAGGTAGTATTACTTTAAGGAGTAGTAGTCATTTGACTCAAAGTCATATGATATGGCATCAAGGATATCATTATGTGCCATATTAAAACTATCTCAGGGGGGCACCTGGGTGGCTCATTGTTTAAGCAGCCGACTTTTGGCTTGGGTCATGATCTCACGGTTTGTGGGTTCAAGCCCCGCATCAGGCTCTGTGCTGACAGCTCAGAGCCTGGAGCCTGCTTCAGAGTCTGTGTCTCCTTCTCTCTCTGCCCTTCCCCTGCTCACGCTCTGCTCTCTGTCTCTCAAAAATAAACAAGCATTTAAAAATAAAAAAAAAAAAGCTATCTTAGGGATGTGTGGGTGGCTCAGTCAGTTGAACGTCCGACTGTTAACTTCAGCATGTCATGACCTCACGGTTCACGAGAATGAGCCCTGAGTTGGGCTCAGTACTCATAGTTCAGAGCCTGGGTAGGATTCTCTCTTTTCCTCTTTCTTTCTCCTTCTCTTTCTCTCCCTCTCTCTCCCTCAAAATAAATAAACATAAAAAATAAATCTCATTCTCTCTTTCCCCCTTCCTCTCCCCATGGTCCCCTGCCAGGTCTCTCCTGTTAGACCTATGAATGCAAACATATGGTATCTATCCTTCTCTGCCTGACTTATTTCGCTTAGCTTGACACTGGGGGAGAGTGAGGGACACAGATCAAGGAAGACTACTGAATACTGAAAATGAACCATGGACTGAAGGGGGAGGAGGAGGGAGGGGGTGATGGTCATGGAGGCAGGCACTTGTGGGGAGAAGCACTGGGTGTTATATGGAAACCAATTTGACAATAAACTATTAAAAAAATAAATCTCAAGAGTTCCCCCTTAAAGTTGTATTTTAATTAAATATATTTAACTGTATTCAAATGTCCTGCAAACTAAGTCATTGCAATGTAGGAGAAAGCACTTTACACTGAAGGAAAGTTTGCTTTAATCTTTAGAATAAGCTTGAATTAATTTACCTATATAATACTAGGTACATCCAAAAGGTGGTTCCTATTTGGATTCAGAAAATAATTCAGCTCAGGAAAAACATGCCATTTAAGAAATAGGCCACGGGGGACATAAACACTAAAGCCAAATAGAGTTTCCAAAATGAGTAGAGACCCCAATCCCTGACTCTACTCTGCCAGAACAGCTTAGTCAACTAATACCAGCAAGTGTCAAGGGGACTATGAGAGTTTGAAAAGAAAAAATGCTCTAAAGAGCTACATGGTACTACACTGGAAATTATCTAAAAATTAGTATTCATATACAATGTGATTCCTGATACATCTAATCAGTGTTTCTCAGAAGAACTCCAAAAACTGACTTTTGTTGAGTGGCTCAGAAAATTCAAAAAAATAAAAAAAATCCATTTTCTACTGGCTCAGAAGAGTTAATGTGCCTCTCTCTGAGGGCCAGACTTACCACCCAGGAGTGATTTAAAGGTCTACACTACAGCAAGAATAGAGGCCAGCAACTGCACATACAACATTACAATGTTGCAGGAAACTGAAGACAGTTTTTTATGTCTTACAGGATAGGAATCCCAAGTGAGTTTGCTGTGCTACTATATAGATTAGTCATTATGTTTCAGGCTACAATGATATTGTTTGGAACTAGGCTAGTAACTTACTATAGTGGTATATACCTATTAACTTTAGCATATTTCTAAATAATAGTCCAGGTAAACATATAGGTGAAATGTGGTTGACAAATTATGAAAAATTGTGATTCACCTTATTTTTTCAAATCAGTGAATGCAAATTAGCAGAGACCAATAGTTTTAAAATAATGAAAAGGAAAAAATAATGTACAAAAATCAATCTTCACATATATAAACAACAATAGTTATATAAAATGCCTAGGAATAAACTTAATAAAAAATATACAAAACTATATGGGGAAAATATTATAGTACTTCTTAATATAATGTCTGGTATTTGTTTTAAAATATTGAAGGAAGAAAGGGGAGAAGAAATATGATTAAGTAATATTGGCCATGTGCTCATAATTCTGAAGTTCATAATTCTGTTGGTTCATGATATTAGTCTATTTTTTAAAGTTTTTATTTTAATTCTAGTTAGTTAACAGTGTAATATTAGTTTCAGGTGTACAATATAGTGATTCAACACTTCCATACAACAGCCAGTACTCATCAAAACATTCATTAATGCACTCATTAATGCAGTAATCCCCATCAACTATTTAACCCATTCCCCCACCCACTCACTTCTGGTAACCATCAGTTTGTTCTCTGGAGTTTAGAGTCTATTTCTTGGTTTATCTCTCTCTTATTTTCCCTTTTCTTGCTTTGTTTCTTAAATTCCACATGAGTGAAATCATATGGTATTTGTCTTTCTCTGACTTATTTCACTAGGCATAATAGTGTCTAGCTCTATCCATGTCATTACAAATGGCAGGATTTCATTATTTTTTATGGCTGAGTAATATTCCATTATATATATACATATATAATATATACATATATACTATATAATGTGTATGGTATACTATATATATATATATATATATATATATATATATTTGACATCTTCTTTATCCATTCATCAGTCAATGGATACTTAGACTGTTTCCATAATTTGGCTATTATAGATAATGCTGCTATAAACATTAGGGTGCATGCATCTCTTTGTGGTAGTATTTTTGTATTCTTTGGGTAATTGCTGGATTGCAGGGCAGTTCAATTTCCCTCTCGAGGAACTTCTGTACTGTTTCCCACAGTGGCTGCACCAGTTTGCATTCCCACCAACAGTGCATGTAGATTCCCCTTTCTTTACATCCTCAGCAACACCTGTTGCTTCTTGTGTTGTTGATGTTACCCACTCTGACAGGTGTGAGGTGACATGTCATTGTAGTTTTGATCTGCATTTCCCTCATGATAAGTGATGATGAGCATCTTTTCACATCTGTTGGCCACCTGTATATCTTCTTTGGAAAAATGTCTATTCATGTCTTCTGCCAATTTTTATTTGGATTATTCATTTTGGGGGTGTTGAGTTTTATAAATTATTTATATATTTTGGATACTAACCCTTTATCAGATATATCATTTGCAAATATGTTCTCCTATTCCATAGGTTGCCTTTTAGTTTTGTTGATTGCTAGTCTATTTTTATATGTATTTTAACTTTTCATACTAAAGATTTCTAAAAATTAAAAAATTACTTCTGAAGATCATGAAAATAGACCTCAACAAATGTTAGGACATACCATGTTTCTGACCAGGAGCATTTGATGTCAAAAAATGAAGCCATGGGGCACCTGGGTGGCTCAGTTGGTTTTAATCTGACTCTTGATTTTGGCTCACGTCATGCTCTCATGGTCTGTGAGATTGAGCCTCACATTGAGCTCAGTGCTGACAGGGTGGAGCCTGCTTGGGATTCTCTTTCTCCCTTTCTGCCCCTCTCCCACTCATGTGCGCACTCTCTTTCAAATAAATAAACTTAAAAAAAGATGAAATCAATCTAAGTTAGTTTATAAATTTAATGTAATCCTAGAAAAATACCAACAGGTTTACGTATTACTATTAGAATTCTTAGAATGTTTAAATTAGGCAAATTGATGTAATGTTGATATGGAAAAAAATAAACACACAAGGATAGTTGGAAACATTCTGAAAAATAAGAGAAATGAGGGGAGCCTAGAATGATGACATAATAAGACTTATTATAAAACCTTAGTCAATAAATATTGTAGTCATGGTGCATCAGTAGACAAAAAGAATAATATAACAAAAAAGGCAGTAAGAAATAGATGCAAATGCACAAGAGAATTTATATAAGATAAAGGTAGCAGCTCAGAGCAGCAATGAAGATGAATCCATTCAATAAACTCTATTGAGGCAACTGGATATATAAGAAAAAAGTTAAGATGGATCAACCAACATCTTACATTAAGCACCAAACAAAGCCAAATGGACTAAAACTATAAACTCAAAAACTGAAGATACAGAAATAATAGTATACAACATAGAAGAGTGAATTATCACCTTAAAATGGAAAAAACCCAACTATTGTTCAAAACACAGAACCCATTAAGAAAAGGTTTATATATATAATTCAGCAAGACAAAAATTTAAAAAAATCTGTATGACAAAAAAAGCTATAACCATGCAAAAAAAAGCAAGAGAGAATTGGAGTCACCATAATGATATCAGAGAAAAAAATAGACTTAAGAGGAAAATTGCTAGTAGAGAAAAAGACGGATATTTTATATTGATAAAAGGGTCAATTCACCAGGAAGACATAGAAATTAAAAACACATATGTACCTAAAAACAGAGCCCCAAATTCATGAAGCAAAGACTGACAGAATTGAAGGGAGAAATAGGCAATTCAATAGTAATAAATGGAGGCTATAATACTCCACTTTCAAAAATGAATAGAGAAACTAGGGAGATGATCAACAGGGTAACAGAAGACTTGATCAACCAGACCTAACTGAAAGCAATAAAACATTCTCCCAACAAAAGCAGAATACATATTCTCAAGTGCATAGGGTACATTCTCTGGGATAGACAATACATTAGATGATAAAATAACCCTTAATAAACTTAAAGGAAATGATACCTGACAAATTACATTCTCTGAACTCAATGGCCTCAATGAGCAATCAATAACAGAAGGAAATTTGAAAAATTTGAAAATTTCACAAATATGTAGCAATTAAACAAGACACTCCTAAATAACCAGTGGGTCAAAGAAGAACTCACAAGAGAAACTAGATATCACTTTAAGATAAATTAAAACGAGGGTCCTAGGTGGGTCAGTCAGTTAAGCATCCAATTTTGGCTCAGGTCATGATCTCACTATAAAGCTTATACCATAAAACTATAAAAACATTGTTTAAAAATTTTAAAGATTTTTTAAAAATGTACAGAAATCAGTTGCATTCCTATACACCAAAAATGAAGCAGCTGAAAGAGAAATTAAGAAACTGGTCCCATTCACGATTGCACGAAAAACCATCAAATACCTAGGAATAAACCTAACCAAGGATGTAAAAGACCTAT
>NC_043713.1:48404395-48421716 GCF_006229205.1 Suricata suricatta
ACAGAGGAGGGAGAGAGAGTTGGGGAGAGAGAGGGATGCAGAACTTGAGAGACTATTGAAAGCTGAGAATGAACTGAGGGTTGGGGGGGAGGGGGGAGGGGGGAAGACAGGTGGTGGTGATGGTGGAGGGCACTTGAGGGGAAGAGCACTGGGTGTTGTATGGAAAACAATTTGACAATAAAATATTATGGAAAAAAAATTGAAATACCTCTCATGCTCATGGATCAGAAGACTTATTATTGTTAAGATGGCAATAATTATCCTCTGAAAGTGCGGGGTACCAGCCCAGAAGAGCTCAGAAGAAAGCAGGCAAGGAATGAGAGCACCCCCTGGTCTCATTGCCCAGCACGAGGAGGCACTTCTCTCAATGGCTTTTCCCTCCCCTTGGATGACCTTCACATTACTTTTTGAGGAGTAGATGAGTCTGGGGCACCACCTGATTTCTCTCCCAGGCCAGTCCTGCCAACCCCAGACCAGAGCTGGCAGCTTCCAAGTAGGACGAAACTCAGGAAAATAGCCAGGAGGGAAAGACCAGTCTAAACCCACCAAGGGGCAGAGGGTTTCTCATCTTCGGCCTGTAGTTCCTCCTAGAAAGTGGGGAAGCTAGGAAACCAGATTCCAGCTTCAAAGTACACATCGCTTGTCTTTGTTTTCTCAGGAAGCCTCTACCTTCCAGACCTTGCCAAGAAGCTAGTGGCGTTTTCATGAAGCAGTAATAACAAGGACAGAGCGTTCTAGCCTGCTGGAGCCTACTGGCCAGTCACTCTTTCCACTGCCTTTTGTTTTCATGCATCATTCCTTCACCTGCTTCTCAGATTCCTCAGGGCTTTGAAAAAGCCACAAATGCTCCATACAGTGACACCACCCAGCCGGCTGGCAGACATTGTTGACATGCACCCTGCCCTAAGCCATGAGATGTATATAGGCCTAACAACTGACACCCAGCCATACACACCTACTAAGTAAGACAACTTCTAAAAAGCACCCCTCTTCTACCCCTCCATCGTAAGCCTAGCTAGCAGAAGTGGGACTTTAGATTAAGTACTACCCTAGGGACGGGTAAATCACATACCCCCATTTCATTCCAAATACATTCGTAAAGTATGTTGGGGAGTGATACTTCTCTACCCTTTCTTCAAAATCTAAATGTAGCAACACAGGTGTTACCAACAAAGCACTAAAGTACTCACTGTGCTAATTCACTTATCAGTGTATCAGTGTACTGTGCATATAGACAGACAGACACGGAACAGAGGTGCTCAGGGATATTTGTGTTTCAGTATCAACTGTAGCCTGTTTCAAGCTACACTACAGAACTACCCTTACCAGAATCTGAACATAAGGCTCAGATCACTTGTATTTTAATTTTTGATTTTGATTTTTTAAGTTCGTTTTATTTTTGAGAAAGATACATAGAACAAGGGTGGGGAGGGGGAGAGAAAGAGGGAGACAGAATCCCAAGCAGGCTCTCTGCTGTCAGCACAGAGCTCGATGCAGGGCTTGAACTCATGGATCATGAGATCATAACCTGAGCTGAAGTCGGACGCTTGACCAATTGAGCCACGCAGGTGCCATCTTTTTCTTTTTTTAAAGCAGATATGTGTATTTTCAAAAGGCTTGACAATGATGGTTAGAATATGGGAGAGGGGCACCCTCTCTCTCTGCCCCTCCCCCTCCCCTGCTCTTCCTCTTTTTCTCTCAAAAAATAAAATTAAACATTAAAAAAATTAAGAATATGAGAAAGAGAAATTTTCACATATTTCTAACAAGAGTAGCAATTAGTTTAGCCACTGTGGAGAGTAATCTAGAGAGCAATCTAGTAACATTGAGAATGTACATATTCTTTTCTCTAGTAATTTCCATTCTATATATTTTCTCTAGAATTCTCATACATGAACCGAAGGAGACATATGCAAGAACATTAATTACATCATGATTTGAAATAGCAAAACCTAGACGAAACAAATATTCATCCACAGAATAGATCCTAGAATATTTATACAATGGGATTATATTGCAGTACTGTATAATATAATATTGCTATATTATAAAGAATGGACTGGCTCTACTAGTATCACATGGATAAATCTCAAAAACATGATGTTGGAAAAAAGTTTCAGAAAAATATGTATACTATTTATCTACATATGTAAACACCCAAAACATATGCTGTGTAGTAAGAATATAAAAATATGGGGGAAAGAGTCCCACTGTCTTCAAGACATTGGTTACATCTGGAGAAAGATAGGATGGAAGGGCTTCTTTTCTAACTAAATTTTTTTTTTAATCTTAAGCAAATATGGTAAACTGTAATATAAATCCCACTGGTTACTCTGAGGTAAAAGTTTGTTTATGGGAATCATTCCAATAAATACAGATGACACTGCTGAGTCCTCTTAATAATGTATGTAAAAAAAAAAAAGATGGCAATATTCCCCCAAATCTTTCTAAAATTCCAATGCACGCCATATTAAAATTCCAGGTAATTTCTTTGCAAAAATTGACAAGCTAATCATAAAATCCATATAGAAATGCAAAGGACCCAGAATAGCAAAACAATCTTGGAAAAGAAAGACAAAGCTGGAAGATTCACACTTCCCCATTTCAGAACTTCATACAAAGCTACAATTAACATACAGAGTGGCACTGACAAAAGGGTAGACATACAGATCAATGGAATAGCACTTAGAGTCCAGAAATAAATCATTGCATTTTATGGGCAATTACATTTTTTTAAGTTTACTTATTTTTAAGAGAGAGAGTGTACAATTGGGGGAGGGCCAGAGAGAGAGGGAGATACAGAATATAAAGCAGGCTCCAGGCTCTGAGCTATCCGCACAGAATCTGACGCAGGGCTTGAACTCATAAAGGGCAAGATCATGACCTGAGCTGAAATTGCCGTGATTGAGGTGACTGAGTCACCCAGGTGCCCTGGTCAATTTAATTTTGACAAGAGTGCCAAGAAACTTCAATGGGTAAAAAAAGTCTTTTCAACAAATGGGACAACTGGATATCCGCATGTGAAAGAATAAACTTGAACCTTTTCTTCACACCATATATAAAAATTAACCAAAAAAGAACTTGTTTCAAAGGACACCATCAAGAGAGTGAAAAGATAACTCATAGAGTGGGAGAAATATTTGCAATTCATATATTTGATAAATGACTTGTATTGAGTATGTACAGAAAACCCTTACAACTCAAATTAGAAAGACAAATAACCCAACTGAAAAATGGGCAAATGATTTGTATAGTTATTTCTCTATAGAATGATGTACAAATGACCAATAAGTGCATGAAAAAAACCCTCATCATTAGCCATTAGAGAAATACAAATCAAAATCACAATGAGGGGTGCCTGGGTGGCTGAATCAGTTGAACTTCCAACTCTTGATTTCAGCTCAGATCAGGATCTCCAGTTCATGAGATTGAGTCCCACATTAGGCTCTGAGCTGACACTGTGGAGCCTACTTGAGACTTTGTTTCCCTCCCTCTCTCTCTCTCTCTCTGGCCCTCCCCCACTCATGCTCTCTCTCTCAAAATAAATAAATATTAAAAAATACTTGATAAAAAAAACCACAATGAGATATTACTTCATGCCCACTAGAATGCCTAAAATAAAAAAAGAAAGATAGTAAAGACTCTTGGTGAGGATATGGAGAAATTGGAACCCTCACACATTGCTGGTATGGATGTAAAATGGTATAGACACTTTGAAAAACAGTTCCTCAAATGGATATATACAGTTACCATATGACCCGGCAATTCCACTCATAGGTAGGAAATGAGAAACAAGGGAAAACATATGTCTTCACAAAAATGTGTATGCAAATGTTCATAGAAGCATTCTTAAAAATTTTTTTAATGTTTTATTTATTTTGATACAGAGAGACTGAGCATGATAAGGGGAGGGGCAGAGAGAGAAGGAGACACAGAATCAGAAGCAGGCTCCAGGCTCCGAGCTTATCAGCACAGAGCCCGACGTAGGGCTCAAACCCATGAATGTGAGATCATGACCTGAGCCAAAGTCGGAGGCCTAACCGACTAAGCCACCCAGGTGCCCCCATAGCAGCATTCTTAATAAGAGCCTCAAAGTGGAAACAACCCAAATGTCCATCAACTGATAAAAGGATAAATTATAGTATATCCATAAAATGGGATTTTGTTCAGCAGTAAAAAGGAATGAAGTACTGATACATACTGAAATATGGATGAACCTGGAAAACAATATGCCAAATTAAAAAAGCCAATCACAAAGGGCCATATGCTATAGAAATAGAAAGTAGATTTATAGTTCCCAGGGGTTGGGAGCAGAGGACTGAAATGGAGAGTGACTGATAATGGATATAGGGGTTCTCTTGGACTAATGAAAATGTTCTGAAGCTTACTGTGGTGATGGTTACACAATTCTGTGAATATATTCAAAACCATTAATTGTAGACTTTTACTGGTTAAGTTGTAAGATATATGAATTATATCCCAACAACACTGTTATTTTGAAAACACTATAAGCAATATTATAAACCAGGGATGATAATTATAACTCACAAGTATACAATGCTCCTATCAAAAGATGTCAAGAAGAAAAGAGATTATTATTGGAGATACATTGTTGCCTCACACCACATCCCTTTGGCCCATCTTTGATTTCAGCAGGTGCTATGGTGGACAGTTCTGTGTGAGCTCAGATTCCTGGGGCAGCATCTTCCCTCAAGCTTACATCTAGCTTCTTTGAGCTTTTTATCTCAGGCCTTCTCCAACGCCATCAAGCTCTTAGCCCAATGTGGTCCAGAAGTGTGAAGAAGTATGACACCTCTGGGGAAGCCCTTAACTAATAGAGGACTAAGAATAAATACCCTAGCATTCCATTCTTTGGAAAGATAATTCTGGGAGGCATTCTGCATGCTTCTTAAAGAACCTGGTAGACTCAAGCCCTCCAGGTTTACACAATTACACAGAAAATACTTAGGTTGGCTTACTCCTGATTGCAGGGGTCACTTCCCAAATAAACTACGGGCACCCAAATTCTTCCTTTGGATTATTATTTCAGCAGAACCCAAACTATGACACAACTCAAGGTAAAGGAACCTATAGTGCATAGAAAGAAAATATAAATAGATTTTAAACAAATGCAAAGATGCTCAATGTCAACAATAAAGAAAATGCAAATTAAAAGCACACTCAGATATTTTTCACCCATCAGCTTCATAACATCCAAAAGTTCAGTAATAAACTTTGTCAGGGAGGGAGCTGCTATGGAAATACAAACTGACACATAGGTGCTGGTAGGACCTCCATGGAAAGTAATTTACAGCATTTATAGGAATTACAAAAGAGTACATGTTTGACCCAGCAACTCCTGGGTGTTTATGTACATGTGAAAGATAATACATGTTCAGGTTATTCATTGTTGCATTATTTGAAAACAATATAAATGACCATCAATAGGAAATAGGTTAATAAATTATGGCACACAGTATAACAACATGTAACAGTAAAAAATACTGAGGAAACTCCTTATTGATTTGGAAAGATTTCTAAGAAACAGCAATATGAAAAAGTAAAGTGCAGAACAGTATGCAAACAATCCTGCCTTTAGAGTAAAAAATGTGTAAAAATAAGCATCTCTGAGTTTACTTGAATAAATACAAAGAAAATCTAGAAATTATACCTGGTTAACTGATTGGTAGGGGCATGTAGAAATGAGAGGGGATGGAAGAGAAATTTCACTGTGTATATATGAATATAGCAAACATCTATACATGTACATTTAAAAAAATGTAAATGTTTAAATTATTCAGTGTAATAATTGAATTTTTAAAATAAAGATAGAAAATAGTTATGTGGAGACTGACAGTTGACATCAGAAGTATGGCTTAAATTGTACAAAGTGAGCATTTACTGCAGTATTAGATTACACATAGTGATTTAAAAGATAATCTAATGGCAATGAAACTGTTTTTGCCAAGTCACCAATGATTTATTCTCTAATCCAAAGACATGTTTTAGTCCCTATCATACTGAATCCCACTGCTGTATGCACGTATGTATGTATTTAACAATTATTTATTGAGCACTTATGGGATCTATGGGTAGAATGGTCAACAAGGTGAGCACTGTCCTTGTGCAAGTTTTCCTCTGTCTACTAAAGTACTGATGTTCTAAACTCTTTTACTTATCTCAAGACAAGGTGATCAGACTCCACAGTTTTATTTTTAATTTTTGAAAATTTATTTCATATATATTCTTTGTTCTATTTCATTAAGATAAATTTTGGAACATACCAATTATTGAATAATCAGAAAGCACAGATGAACATTAGATAAAGTCATAGTAAACTCTCCAAAATGTAAATCCTATTATATTATTTTCCTAATCTTTGCCACCTTGTACATGCTTCTTTTCTTGAATTTATCATGGATGGTGGGTATTGGCATATTTAGCATTTGACACTAGTGGTTTTGATCATTTGGAAGTAGCCCCAAATGTCCAAAATGTGACAGCCTGTGATGCTGCTTATAAATTCAAACCCTAGGCTGGTGCTTAGATAACGAGTAAGCACCTGATTGCCTGATTCTCTCTACCAGTGATTTCATATCCATTTAAAGGAGGAATTTGTAAGCCCTGGAGGAATCACAGACTTGGAAAGTTCCTTGAGCATCACAGCTCTGCTCTCTATGTTGTGGTTTGTAACTTCTTGTTTCTCCTACTAGGTCATGAGCTCCTTCAGGGAATTCCCTGGTCCTGGCACAAGTCTGTCATATCGTGGCTAAAGAAATAAATTGGGGGAGGGGAAGCCAAAACAATCTCCTTATGCTCTTTATGCAGTAGCTCAATAACTCTCCATTAGCCCAAAATCCCTAGGGGAGGAAAAACTTTCTTAAAAAATGGGGAGCCATTTAAGTAGCAAGTAGAGTTTGAATTCTGATTTTGCCACTTACTAGCTCTTTCTGCCAAATACTAACCCTTTCTGAGATTCTGTTTCAAAATCTGAAAAATGGCACCTACCTCACCATAACAGTTAACATGTTTAGCACAGTGCCTACAACACAGTAGTGATATTCAGAAATACCTGTTTTGCTTAACCTTATTTTTTAAGTAGGCTCCACACTCAATGTTGGGCTTGAACTCACAACTCTGAAATCAAGTCACATGCTTTACCAAAGCAGCCAGGCGTCCCTGTTTTGCTAAATCTTGTTAAAGGTCTTCCAGATGATTGAGAACTTAAATCTTTACCATCTCTCTTTTTGGCCTTAACACCTGTATAAAATGTAGATTATATAATTTGCTTCTTTCCCAAGTAAAGTACACTAGATCTATTTTCATATTCAGACTGCAATGAAAATAATGTTCTTCTAATAAGACACCATATTCCTAGATGAATATAAAGGAAGGGAAGCAAAAACAATATAAAAACAGGGAGGGGAACAAAACATAAAAGACTCGTAAATATGGAGAACAGAGGGTTACTGAAGGGGTTGTGGGAGGGGGATGGCCTAATGGGTAAGGGGCATTAAGGAATCTACTCCTGAAATCATTGTTGCACTATATGCTAACATGGATATAAATTTAAAAAATAAATTAATAAGACACCATATTCCTATTAATGCACTCTGAGGCTGCATTAGTTACTTATGTCAGCTGTGTTTTACTTTTGACTCAATTGAAACACAATTCCCCCTATAATTAATATTCAATAAGATACCTCCCTAATCTATTCTTATGCCTTTGATTTTTTAAACAACTTTAAGTATAATTGACAGTAAATGCATATACTTAATGTAAACAATTTGGTAAGCTTTGATATCTATCTATCTATCTATCTATCTATCTATCTATCTATCTATCTATATCTGTGAAACCATCACCATAGTCAATAGTGAACATATTAATCACCCTCAGATTTCCTTGTACTTCCTTATAATCCCTCCCTCCTGTATATCCCTTGTTCCCCCAAGGGAATCACTGACCTGCTGTCACTATGAATTATTTGTTTCCTATAAATAGACTAATATAATATTACTTTTTATTTTGTCTAGCTTCTTTCACTCACCATAATTATTTTGAGATTCATACATGTTGTTATGAATATCAATATCTCATTACTGTTTATTGAGTTGTATTACATTGTATGGACATATAACAATTTCTTTATCCATTCACCTGGATAAATGTTCACCTGGATAGACATTTGGATTGTTTCCAGTTTTTGTTATCACAAATAAAGCTGCTATCAACATTTGTGCACAACTGCTTATATGGACATATATTTCCTTTCTCTCGGGTAAATATCCAAGAATGGAATGGCTAGACTATATGATAGGTATATGTTTAACTTTTTAAGAAACTAACAAACTGTTTCCCAAAATGGCTTTGCTATTTTATTTTCTCAGAAGTGTATTAGAGTTCCAATTCCTCCACAGCCTCATCAATGCATGGAATAGTCAGTGCTTCAATTTTAACTATTCTAATAAATGTATAGTGATATCTCATTGTTTTATTTGCATTTTCTGATGACTAATGGTGCTAAGCATTTTTTCATGTGCTTACCTGCCATCCATCTATCTTTTGCCCATTTAAAATATGGATTATTTTCAGGGTGCCTGGGGGCTCAGTCAGCTGAGAGTCCAACTCTTGATTTCAGTTCAGTTCATGATCTCATAGTTGGTGAGTTCGAGCCCTGCGTAAGGCTCTGTGCTGACAGTGAGGAGCATTTTGGGATTCTCTCTCTACCTGTCTCTCTGCCCCTCCCCTGCTCACACATGCATTCTCTCTCTCTCTCTCTCTCTCTCTCTCTCTCTCAAAATAAAAAAGATAAACTTTTAAAAATGGATTATTTTCAGGGTGCTAGGGTGGCTCAGTTGGTTAAGCATCCGACTCTTGATTTCAGCTCAGGTTATGATCTCATGATTCATGAGTTCAAGCCTTATGTTGGGCTCTGCACTGATAGTATGGGGTTCTGCTTGGGATTTTCTCTCTCCCTCTCCCTCTCTGCCCCCCATCAAAATAAATAAGTTAATATTAAAAAAGGATTATTTTCTTCTTATATTTTAAGTTTATTTATTTATTTTGAGAGCAAGAGCACAAGAGCTTTTTTGTAGATTTCACTGAATTTTCTACATAGATCACCTGTGGTATATAAATAAGTTTTATGTATTCCTTTCCAGTCTGGAAGTCTTTTGTTTCTTTTTCTTGCCTGTCTCTACTGGCTGGAATCTGTAGCACAATTGGATAGAATTGGTAAGAGCAGATATATCTGTCTTGTTCTTATCTTATGCTAGCTGTGGGTTTTCTGTAGATGTTCATTACCAGGCTGAGGAAATGCCCTTCTTTTTCTAGTTTGTTAAGAGTCTTTATTAGTGTGGCTGCAGGTTTATCAATTTTATTGATTTTCTCAAAGAACGAGTTTCTAGTTTTATTAAAGGTTTCTATTTTTTTGTTGTTTATTTCACTGATTACCACTTTAATCCTTATTAATTCACTTCTGATTACTTTGGGGTTACTTTTCTTTTTCCTAGTTTCTTAAGGTGGAAGTTGAGTCCATTGATTCAAGATTCTTTCCTAATATAGATTTTAGTGCTATAAATTTCCCTCAAAATAGTGCTTTAGTGGCATCCTCAAAATTTTGGTATGTTGATTTTCAATCAATTCAAAATATTGTTAATTTCCTTTTGGGCTTATCTTTTGATCCATTGATTACTTAGAAGTGTATTATTTAGTTTCCAAATATTTGGAGATTTTCCAGAGATCTTTCAGTTACTGATTTCCAATATAATTACATTTTAGTTAAAGAACATATTTTGTATTATTTGAATCTTTTCAAGTGTATTAAGACTTGTTTTAGGAGCTTTTGTATAGCAAAGGACAACTGTCAACAAAACAAAATGACAATCTACTGAATAGGAGAAGATATTTGCAAATAATATATATCTGATAAAGAGTTAATATCCAAAATATATAAAGTACTTATACTACTCACCCCCCCAAACAATCTAATTTTAAAATGGACAGAGGTCCCAAATAGACATTTTTTCCAAAGAAAACATATAGATGGCCAACACATGAAATGATGTTCAACATCACTAATTATCAGGGAAAAGTAAATCAAAATCACAACTACACCTGTCAGGATGGCTAAAATAAAAAAGACAAGAATTAACAAGTGTTGATAAGGATGTGGGGAAAAAAGGAATCCTTGTACCCTGTTGATAAGAATGTAAATTTGCACAGCCACTTTGGAAAACAGTACAGAGGTTCCTCAAAAAATTCAAATTAGAGGGGCACCTGGGTGGCTCAATCAGTTAAGCATCTATCTGACTCTTGATTTCAGCTCAGGTCACGATCTCATGGAGCTTGCTTGGAATTCTCTCTCTCCCTTTCTCTCTGCCTCTCCCATACTTGCACAAACACTCTCTCAAAATAAATAAGTAAACATAAAATATGAAATTATAAATCCATATGACCCAGCAATTCCACTACTGGGTATTTTCCCAAAGAAAATGAAAATATTAATTTGAAAAAGTATATGCACCCTTATATGTATTGCAGCATTACTTATTATGGCCAAGACATGGAAGCAACCTAAATGTTTATCAATAGATGAACAGATAAGGAAGATATGGTGTGTGTGTGCATATACACAGTGGAATATTATACAGCCATAAAAACAGTGAGATCATGCCATTTTAGACAACATTGATTGACGTAGAGGGTATTATGCTAAGTGAAATAAGTCCAACTTATAAAGACAAATACCATATGATTTCACTCGTAAGTGGAATCTAAACAACAACAACAAAAACAAATGAATAAAGCAGTATCAGACTTATAAATACAGAAAACAAACAGACAGTTGTCAGTAGGGAAGGAATGAAGGGCAAAATGAGTGAAAGGGAGAGGGAGTTACAGGCTTCTAGTTATGAAATGAATGATTGCAGGAATAAAAGGCACAGCACAAGGAATATAGTTAATAATATTGTAATAGCAATGTATCAGGACAGATGGCAGCTATGCTTGTGGTGAACATAGCACAACGTAGAAACCTGTTGGGTCACTATATTGTATATCTGAAACTAATGTAACATTATATGTCAACTATACTAAAAAAACGTATTCTATGGCTCATAAGCATGATAACATTATTATTTTTATTGTCTGTATGTAATATTTCTGTTTCCTTTGGCTTGGTAAGTATTCTATGTGACCTTGAGGAGAATGTGTATCTTGTTGTTGTACAGTGGAATGTTCTATAAATGACATTTAGGTCAAGTTGGTTGATACTGTTGTTCAAATACTCCATATCCTTTTTGTTTATCTGGTGTATCAATTATTGAGAGAAAGGTATTCAATACCTGGCTATATTGTGGATTTATGTATTTCTTAAAACAATTCTATCAGTTTTTGCTTCCATGCATACATGTTTGAGAATGCTCTGTTCTCTTATTTACTTGACCTCTTTATTATGAAATTACCTATTTTATCTCTGGTAACATTCTTTTCTCTGAAATCTATTTTTGCTGATGTTAATATAGCCACTTTCTTTTTTTTATCCATAATATTTTATTGTCAAATTGATTTCCATACAACACCCAGTGCTCTTCCCCACAAGTGCCTTCCAACACCACCACCTCTTTTCCCCCCTCCCCCTTCCCCCTCAACCCTCAGTTCATTTTCAGCATTCAATAGTCTCTCAAGTTTTGCATCCCTCTCTCTCCCCAACTCTCTTTCCCTCTTCCCCTCTCCCTGGTCCTCCATTAGGTTTCTCCTGTTTTCCTGTTAGACCTATGAGTGCAAACATATGGTTTCTGTCCTTCTCTGCCTAGTCACTTTCTTTTGACTACTGTAGCATGGTACATTTTTTAATACTTTTACCTTTAACTTAAATAAGTTAAGCACAAATTGCTTATATTTTACTTGAGCTTCATGGTAGCAGCACAGAGTTAGATACTTCCCCCACCTCCATTCTCATATTTGTCTTTGAATTGGGGTGTTTAGATCATTTACATTTAATGTGATTCTAGGTCTGAGTTTCCAAATATTTGGAGATTTTCCAGAGATCCTTCAGTTACTGATTTCCAATATAACTACATTTTATGTAAAAAACATATTTTATATTTGAATCTTTTATGTTTATTTATTCATTTTAAGAGAGAGAGAGAGAGAGCAAGAGCGAGCACACAAGTGGGGGGGCGGGGTGGAGGGGGCAGAGAGGGAGAGAAAATCCCAAGCAGGCCCTGTGCTGTCAGCCCAAAGCCTGATGCGGGGCTCAATCTTAGGAACCACAAGATCATGACCTGAGCTGAAATCAAGAGTCAGATGCTTAACTGACTGAGCCACCCAGGTGCCCCTTTCTATTTGTTTTCTACCTGTCCTATCTATTCTTTGTCCCTTTCCCCCTCTTTTTAGTCTTTTTAAAAATTAATTATTTTTGATTATTCTATTTCATCTCTTTTGTTGCTTATTAATTATAACTCTTGGGGTTCTTTAGTGGTTGCTTTAGGGTTTATAGACTATGTCTTATCACAGTCTAATCTTAAATGGTACTATGCAACTTCATATATAGTACTAGAACTTTACAATAGTATACTTCCAAGTCTCCCTTCCTGGCCTTCATGTACTTTATTTTTCCATTACAAATCTCACAATGTATTATATTTGTATAAGTCAACTGTCACTTATTAAATAGATTTAAATAATAAGAAAAAATTATGTACATTTGCCCATGTAGTTATCACTTCTAGTGGTTTTCTTTCATTCCTTCGTAAAGATTCAGATTCTTTTCTGTCTGGTATTATTGTCCATCCATCTAAATGCCTTCTTTTTCCTGTAGAGTGAAACTGTTGTAGTAAGTTCTTTCATATTTCATGCATCTGAAAATATCTTTATTTCACCTTCAGTTTTGAAAGATATTTTTGCTGAGTACAGAATTCTAGATGTTGCGCCACTGCCTCCTTATGTATATTGTTTCCCATTAGAAATATGATATCATGCTTATTTTTGTTCCTGTGTATATGTCTTTTTCTCTTGATGTTTTTAAGATTTTCTTTTTGTTGGCTTAGAGAACTTTATTATGATGTGCTTTGGTGTAGTTTCCTACATGTTTATTCTGCTTGGGGTTCATTGAACTTCTTGGATCTGTGAAATTTATAATTTTCATCAAGTTTGGGAGGCTTTTGGTTATTATTTCTTCAAGTATTTTTTATCTCCCACATCCTCACCTCTTCAGCACTCCACTTACCAATATATTTTAAATTGCCTTACATTGTCCCATAGCTCATTGATGCTCTTTTTGTTTTCTTTTTTTCTTTCCCCTGTTTCACTATTATTATGTCTGCAGGCGACTAATCTTTTCTTCTGCAATTACTAATCTGTTGTTAATCTTTATCAGTGTATTTTTCATTTCAAACACTACTTTTCATCTGTACAACTGTACTAGAAGTTTGATTTGGATTTTTTTTATGGATTCTATTTTTATTACTTATTATTTATTTTTAAGTAATCTCTATACCCAATATGGGGCTCAAACTCACAACCCAAAGATCAAGAGTCACATGTTGTACTGACTGAATCAGCTGGGCACCCCTGGATCATTTTTATATCCTACATATCTACTTAACTTTTTGAACATTTGATATATCATTATAATAACTATTCTGATGTCCTCTGCTAATTCCAACATCTGTGTCAGTTCTTGGTTGGTTTGGTTGATTGGTCTTCTCAGTATTAGTTGTGTTTTCTTCCCTCTTTGTGTACCTGGTAATCTCTGCTTGGATGTCAGTTATTATTAATATTCTCTTGTTGGATGCTGGATTTTTTTTTTGTATTCCTATAAATATTTTTGAGCTTGATTCTGGAATGCAGTTAAATTACTTGAAAACCCTTTGGTCCTTTGAGATTTTGTTTTTTGGCATTTTTAGGCAGGTCTGGAGCAGTATTCAGACTAGACCAAAGAATTCTCCCTTATGGGAATAAGACCTTTCTAAGTACTCTATTCAATGCCTAATGAACTATGAGATTTTCCTGTCTAGCTGGTGGAAACAGTTCCTTTTCCTGGCCCTGTGTAAATGCTGAGCACTGTTTCCTCTCATTATTTTGGAAGGTATTTTATTTTTTTACCAGCCTAGCATAGTATGCATCAATCAGTGCTGTGCTAAACATTTGAGGGAACTCTCTGCACATTCTCTCTCTCTCTGTTCATCTCTCACTTTTCTGGTCCTATGAACTCTGGCTATTTTGGTCTCCCTGTACTCTCAGTTCCTTCTACTTAACTTAGGGAATCTACTAGGCGCCCTCACAGTTTCCCTTGCCTGAATCATGGTTTGGAAACTCAAAGCACTAGGCCGAGGTGATGGTAAGACTCACATTATTTGCTTCTCATCTCTCGAGATACCAGGTTTTTGTTGCCTGATATGAAGTGTCTTAAAACTAATTTTCATGTATTTTTGTCTGTTTTTCTCTCAGTTATTTCAGGTGGGAGGGCAAATTCAGTACTTACATATTCATTTTGGCCAGAAGCAAATATTAAGCTGATCTGCTATTGATTTTTCAACCTCAGTTCTTCCTTCTTCTTCTGCTCCTCCTGTCCCTCCCTCTTAAAATCTGAGACATATAAGCATTTTACAGAATTCTACTCAAAAATCAATATAATCTTTATATTTGAAGATCCTAGTACTCAGTAATTGACTAATAAAGTTGTCAGTAGTGAACAAAGACAGTTTAAATTCTGGTTTTGTTGCCTTCTAGCTGTATCTTGGACTTGTCTATGCTAAATACTGGTCCTTTTCTCTACACATGCATAGAAAGCTGCAGAAAGATCAAGAAAAGAAGATATTTTCTACTCAACTATACATTTGGCTTAATCCTGATAATTTAAAATTTTAACTATGAAAAATATACAACATTGAAAAATAGAAACAAACATACTAAGAATCTCACTTCTCCCACAAATCATTATTTTCTGTCAATATTACCCTTCTACACTTTATCTGCATGACATTTTGTACATGATATAACAAAAGTACACTTTAATATTTTTTTACTGAACATAATTACATTCTATGTGGCTGCATAGTGCCATAATTATATTTTTAAACATCTTTGTCATGTGAGCATGCTATGATTTATTCAGTTGTTTCTATGTGAAGGTAACTTCTTTTTAGCTAGTATAAAAAATAATTTCAGTGACTATCTGACTTCCCTTTTAGGTTATTTTCTCAGCTAATTACTAAAGTGAGATTACTAGAGTAAAGGATATAAATATTTTTTTAATGTTTTATTTATTTTTGATACAAAGAGAGACAGGCATGAGAGGGGGAGGGGCAGAGAGAGAAGGAGACACAGAACCAGAAGCAGGCTCCAGGCTCTGAGCTAACTGTCAGCACAGAGCCTGACGTGGGGCTCGAACCCACGAACGTGAGATCTGACCTGAGCCAAAGTCGGAGGCTTAACCGACTGAGCCACCCAGGTGCCCCAGGATATAAATATTTTTAATGTTCTTGTCACATATTGCCAAATTGCTCTCTTAAAAGACTGTACCACTGTACAGTCTACCAGTCTAGCTAAGAGTGTCAGTTTTAACATATCCTTATTAGCACTGTATATTTTCACTTAAAATGAA
Organism: Suricata suricatta; assembly: GCF_006229205.1. Classification (NCBI taxonomy): domain Eukaryota; kingdom Metazoa; phylum Chordata; class Mammalia; order Carnivora; family Herpestidae; genus Suricata; species Suricata suricatta. The sequence continues at coordinate 48,420,012 of NC_043713.1, forward strand.
ATGTTGTGGCTAACATAATCAGTAAAAATGACTTTTCATTGTTACTACTTAGTTTCTTCATTTCTACAAAATGGACCATATTCCTTATACTTGCTAAATAGTGGAATTTTCTCTATTACAAAAGGAATTCTTTTGTAAATGACTTTTTCCTTACCATGGTATTTGTAAGATTCTTCTATTGTCCTGCATGTAGGTATTATTTGTTCATTCTCATTGCCAAATGATATTTCATTATATAAATGTGTCACAACCTATTTATACATTCTATTGTTGATGAACATTGAGTTGTGTCCATTTTGAGCCAATTGTGAAGAACACTGTTACGAACAGTCTTGTATATATCCCTTGGTGCACACGTGTAAGAGTTTCTTTATGGAGTAAATCATGACCTGAGCTGAATTCAGACACTTAACCGACTAAACCACATAGACACCCCAAAACAGATTTTTAAATATTTTTCTAAGGAGAAATGGCCCACATAAGCAAATGTGCCCAAGGCCCATAAAGTGGCCCTGCCTGAGGGGCGCCTGTGTGGCTCAGTTAGTTAAGTGCCAACTTTGGCTCAGGTCATGATTTCATAGCCTGTGGGTCTGACCACATCAGGCTCAGTGCTGACAGCTCAGAACCTGGAGCCTGCTTCAGATTCTGTGTCTCTTTCTCTCTGGCCCTCCCCTGCTCACACTATGTCTCTCATAAATAAAGAAATATTAAAAAGATTTTTAAATGGCCTTTCTTGATAGTGTTCTTAAAAATTATCCTATTAATCATAAGGACAGAGATTAGGTAGGCTCATCAGTATCCTGCCCTATAGGTTAGGGCATAAAAACATGTTTCATCCTAATGGTAGATAAGTATATCATCTTCATTTGGGAAAACCGTACATACCAGTTAATTAATAATCCCCAAATGATAACTTTAAATCTGAAAAAAAATGGAATTCAAATAGTATTTGTATCCAGGCATTTGCCAGGTACTAGTGGGGTACAGGGATAAACAAATAAACATAGAGCTTCTAACATATAAGATGGTTAACAATTATAATTGGGAAGAATGTCATACAAATAGAAGTATGGTAGCAAAGCTGAGTTAATCCTTAGCTTATCCCAACCATCAACAAAAATATTCAGATGCATTATTTGAATATCAGGACTTTGACTCCAGGTCCTGTGCTATTTACTACCTGGTCTGAAACAGTGCTCATTCCATAGTAGATATTCAATAAATTAGACTGTATTGCATTGAATAATAGTGTCATTCCAAAGGATTTCATCTTTCTCTCAGAGCAACTATTTAATCTTTGCCCCCATACCTTTATCAATGTGTATTTTATATATCATGAAATTTACACATTTCCAATGTGTAATTTAATTATTTTTAGCAACTTACCACATGGTGCAATCATCATCATAAATCAGTTTTAGAACATTTTCATCCCCCCAATGAGAACCCGAATTCCCATTTTTAATTAATTTCTATTCTTATCCCTTGTCCCAGCCAACCACTAATATATATCCTCTCTCCTTAAAGTTGCCTTTTCTGGACATTTCACATTAAAAAAATCATACATTCACACCCACAAAACAAATAACCCAGTGAAGAAATGGGCAGAAGATATGAACAGACACTTCTCCAAAGAGGACATCCAGATGGCCTACAGACACATGAAACGATGCTCAACATCACTCATCATCAGGGAAACACAAAT
>NC_043713.1:48421816-48429683 GCF_006229205.1 Suricata suricatta
AAAAGATGTGAGTTCTTTGTGTGCAATCTTTCATTTATGCATGTGAGAGGGTTTTCTTTTCTTAATATTTTTACATTGTAGTACTTGTTTTCCTTGTTGGGGTGTTTGCTTATTTAATACATTCCATAAAGGACAGAAAAAAAATCATACAGTATATGATCTCCCTTGTCTGGTTTCTTTCACTTAGGATAGTGTTTTTGAGGTTCACCCATGATTCAGCATGCGTCAGCAGTTTGTTATTATTGTTGAATGGTATTCCATTATATAGATACACCATATTTTTGTCTATCTGTTCATGAGTTGATTGACATTTGGGTTGCTTCCAAATTTCATAATGAATAATGCTGCTATGAACATTTGCATGCAACTTTTTGTGAAGATATGTCTTCAGCTCTCTTAGGTAGATACTCAGAAGTAGAATTGCTGGGTTATATAATAGTTTATATTTAGCTTCTTTTTTTAAATTTTTATTCATTTATTTTTGAGAGAGAGACAGAACATGAGCAGAGAAAGGGCAGAGAGAGAGAGAGAGAGGGAGACAAAGAACCCAAAGCAGGCTCCAGGCTCTCAGCTGTCAGCACAAAGCCTGATGTGGGGCTTGAACCCATGAATGCAAGATCATAACCTGAGCTGAAGTCAGACACTCAACCTACTGAGCCACCCAGGCATCCTTATATTTAACTTTTGAGAATCTGTCAAAATCTGTCATATCAGCAATGTATGGAGGATTCCAAATTCTCTATATCCACAGACTCTTACTGTCATCTGTCTTTTTATTATAGTGGGTGTGAAGTAGTATCTCATTGTGGTTTTGATTTGCATTTCCCTAATGATGTTGAACATCTGTTCATGTGCTTATTAGTATATAGTCCTTGAAAAGTGTCTATTTCAAACCCTTTGCTCATGTTTTGACTTATTGTCCTCTTACTACTGAGTTATAAGAGTTTTTATAAACTTTGAATACAAATTCTTTATTAAATATGTGTTTTACACATTTCCTCCCATTCTGCCACTTGTTTTTTCATTTTCTTAATGTTGCCTTTTTAACTGTAAAAGTCTTGAATTTTGATGTGGTCCATTTCATCCATTTTCCAGAAATAAATCCTTATATTTTTTGTCAATTGATTTTTGACAACTGCAATTCACTGACAAGAAGGTAGTCTGTTCAAAGACGGTAAAGAAACAATCATATCCATATACAAAAAGATGAACTTAGATGCTCACCTCACACCATGCACAGAAATTAACTCAACATGTCTCAGATTTCAATGCAAGAGATAAAGGAATAAAACTTACAGAAGAAAACATGGAAGAGAAAGTCAAGATCTTCAGGTAGGCAAAGTTTTTTTTTAATTGATTATTGAATTCTTGTCTTAAACACAAAACATATACATGTGTGTGTTTTTATAAAGGGTATGTGGGTATAGTGTAGCTAGGTAACTACATAGCCATCTTCAGCCACAATGAGAAACTATTTTACTAGTATTGTCGACTAAATAGGTTTGAATTATCAGTGACATATATATGTTGAAAATAGTATGCAAGGGAAAAGTGGCAAGCCAGACAGGAGAGAAAATCCAAAATTCAAGACAAAATTGTGTAAATAGTGCATTAATCCTTTCTTCAAACACTGTGCAGCGTGCCTACCTACATTTTACCTAAGAAATGTTGATTACAGGCAGTCACTGACTGCAGATCAAGCAGCCAATCTTCTAGAGGCACCCCGGGGGCTCAGTCAGTTAAGTGTCCGACTTTGGCTCGGTCATGATCTCCTGGTTCATGGGTTCAAGCCCTGTGTCAGGCTCTGTGCTGATGGCTTGATGCCTGGAACCTGCTTCAGATTCTGTGTTTTCATTTCTCTCTCTATCCCTCCCCTGCTCGTGCCCCATCTCTCTCTCAAAAAATAAACATTAAAAACAGTTTTTAAAAAAAAGAAGCAATCTTCTACTGAAAGATGAATCTCTATTAGCTAGGGAGATGCTACATATTCTAATGATTGCAATGATTTCATAATACACCATAAAATGTTTAAAGCCTATTGCTGTCAACATGTGTAGGAAGAAAGAAATTATTGTTGAAGAGTCATTAACCTAACTCATCAAGAAGAAAATTTTAGATAAAAAGCCTCTCTATTAAAGGTACTTTTTAATATTAAATTCCATGGATTGCACCTAAAATTGTTAATAGGCAACTGCATGGTCAAATTACCACTTTCACCCCCACAAGGAATACTCAAGAATATGGACATAAATCTTGGCCACTTGTGTTCACTGTGAGGCAGTCAGTGCCTTGTCTGTGTCTTCATGGCAATTGATGGGGCTTTGCTAAAGTCTAAATCTTGATTTCCTCTATTTCAAAGCAGTATTTGTTTTCAAAATATATTTCCTAATGTAATTAAAACTGCATTACTGCTTATTAACATTTTAACATATTTTTATTGTTTTCAGGTATAACTGGTTATTTATATATCTACCTGTCCCATTTTTTAAATGTTTTATTTATTTTTGATACAGAGAGAGACAGAGCATGAGAGGGGGAGGGGCAGAGAGAGAAGGAGACACAGAACTGAAAGCAGGCTCCAGGCTCTGAGCTAGCTGTCAGCACAGAGACTGACGTGGGGCTCGAACCCACGAACGTGAGATCTGACCTGAGCCAAAGTCGGAGGCTTAACCGACTGAGCCACCCAGGCGCCCCATATATGAGTGGTTTTTAAATCATCAGGGTCATTGGTCAAGTGTTGGAACCCTGCCTTTCAGCATTTGACAAGGGTTTTAGAACACAGTAAATACTTCATAAGTTTTATTGTAATAAAAAATACTTCATTTTTAATAGTGTAGTTTTAAAATTACATTTCACTAGTCTCAACGTCTAATGGAAGAAAATATACCATGGAATCAAACAAATTACTAAAATAATATTCTAGTAAAGACATATAGGTTTATCATTATTATAGTAAAGGCTAATTAATGTTTCAATGCCAAGAGCCAATTGTCAACTTTTTTCTTTCTTGCATACATAGTAACATGGTGTTCTCTCATTTATTCTAAAGAGGTATGCCCTCTTCTCTTAGATTAGAGTTTCTATCTAAATCTCTTGGACACTTTAAGAATCAGACCTTTTAAATCCAGGATGAGGGAGACTTAGCAGAGTTCAGACACATAGCTAGAAGAGCCCCAAATAAGGTTAGCCTTGTTACTATTACTATTGTTGTCAATGTCTTCTAATAACTACTTACCTCTTGAAAATAAGTGGAAAAAATTTATCAGCTCAGAAAAATGTCACATGAATTTGAAAGAGGAATGCTAAGTAATGAATAAATGAAGACAGTCTTCTTTTCAACTTGTGATTAATGGAACAATGGCAAAACACATTATACTATGACGTTTGCATATCAGATGAGTAAAATGGTGCTTTATGAAAAAAACAAGTGAACTGAAAAGCAATTCACAAATTCTTTTAAAATACTTTCCTTCAAGATATAACCTTAGACTGGTTCTGAATAATTTCCTTAAATATAATCTGCAGTGATCTATTCAGTTACAGACCTCCAGCCACCTGGAAACTTAAGTCCCACCTGGAGCCTTATCCTGCCCTTGGGGCCTGGGCCAGTACAGTCCTCTATACTGGAGGAATTTTTAGAAGCCTTAAAATGGCAACTTATCTGTTCAGTGTCACAGTGGCCCTTCTGCTGATCCTGCCCTGATAGTGTAACCTGGCTTCAGGCACTACAATTTTATCTGGTTATTTGTAACCAAGCCTCTATCTTGAACCACTAGAAGCTAGATCCTGGATTCTTCCATTGTGATCCTCAGTCCCACCTTGGGACCTTACTTGGTATCCCAGTTGATGCAGTACTCTTGTAATGTTCTGTGGGAACTCCAGTGTTCTTGAATTATGTCCCCAGCATATGCCACCTGATAGCTATGAGACAGACTTTCCTCATGTCTGGATTTCTACTTATTGCCCACTGACAGACTCTTCTAGAGACAGGTCATGTGCTTGAGCTAAATTTCTTACCCACAGACTGACCCATCTCAGTGCTCAGTTCTCACTCTAATAGTAACTCATGTAATACTTTTATAAAATATTTCTGTTCAAACCAGCCAACAGTCAGTTTTAAAGTGCACCACTAAATATACATCTGCTGCTTGAAATTCCAAAAGAAAATATCCCCTACCTGTCTGAATGAATCCTGATTTGTATCCATTAGTTGTGCCATTTTCTGGTGTCACAGTTGATGATACTGAAGAGTTTGGTTTCATAGAATGGCAAGTAGCAGAGGATTGTCGGCTTCTACATTCTGGGAAGGAGTAAGAATTATATTATGGGAGGAGACCAATACCTGTCAAAGCAGGTGATGGGAACACAATCCATAAAATCTCTAAAATAAACTACTGCTCCTTAAGTAGCAACTATGTTCTTTATTGGAGATTTCCCCCTCCTCTAATCCTGACTCCGGCAGAATGTTCAAGCAGATGAATTTACTTTGTCTTCCTAGGGCCAGATATCATGTTTAGAAGGAAAAAAAGAAAAAGAAAGAATAAAGATCAGACTTTTGTTCTTCACAGACTAGTTTCCAGGGGAAAAATTACTTATAATCAATATAATCATGCTAGTTTTATGGATAAGACTGAGGCTAAGATATCAGTAATTTAAAAAAAAACCAATAAGCCTTCAAACACCAGTTAACTTCCTGTCCAGGATCAATTTAGTGTGGAACAGGAATCCAGGTAGGCTGTCTTCAATATTCTTATCTCAACTTTATGTCCAAAAGCTGAAGCAAAGAAAAATTTATAGGTAGAGGAGAAAAATTAGAAATGCTCAAATTCTTTTTTTAAAAAAAAAGTCTATTTATTATTTTTGAGAGAACAGGGGAGGGGTAGAGAGAGAGGGGAGACAAAGGATGCCAAGTAGGCTCTGTACTGACAGCAGTGAGCCTGATGCGGGGGTTTGAAATCGTGAACAATGAAATCGTGACCTGAGCCAAAGTCCATGCTCAATTGACTGAGCTACCCAGGTACCCCAGAAATGCTCAAATTCTTATTATTCTTAGCTTGTATTAAAGGAAAGAGGTACACAGTATTCTAGGTGATTTTTCATCATGTAACACCAAGTTTCATTTTAGGTAAGCCAATATTAATGGAGCTCTAATGTAGTACTTTAATAATACTTTGAACTGAATCAAGTAGATAGCAAATACTATGAAATCATGTACGGCTATATCATCCAACTAAATTATACTACATGTTATACTATTTTGTCTTTTTTAAAATTTTTAAATGTTTTTATTTATTTTTGAGAGAGACAGAGTGAGTAGGGGAGGGGCAGAGAGAGAGAGAGAGAGAGAGAGAGACACAGAATCTGAAGCAGGCTCTAGGCTCCGAGCTGTCAGCACAGAGCCCAACATGGTGCTCAAACTCATGAGCTGCGAGATCATGACCTGAGCCAAAGTTGGACACTCAACTGACTGAGCCACCCAAGCATCCCATATACTATGTTAGTTTTTAAAGGTAGCATGTTAAAAAGAAATATAAATGGTTGTTAATGACAGTTAATTATAGAGGGTCCTTTAGAGAGTTTCCAAGTTTATCAGATATATGCAAGGTTGGACACAGTTTTCTGTGACCATCTTGGCTAGGATCTTCCTTGAAGAGCTATTGTATTTTGGCCTAAAAGTATATCTCTACATTATGTGTATACATATATTTATACATACATAAATGCATTTATTTATATTGATGTTATATGTCTGCATATCTGCTTATATGAATACATATGCATATACAATCCTAATTCTAAAATAGCAATTTTTACAAATGTGAGGCTTCAGACCCCTGGCTGGCTTAGTTGGTAGAATGTGTGACTCTTAATCTCGGGTTGTGAGTTTGAGTCCCACGTCTGGGATAGAGATTACTTAAAAATAAAATCTTTTAAAAGATTTTTTTTTAATGTGAAGCTTCAAAAGCCATTCAGGATAATTGTGACTGTTTTGGAACATGCAGCCATGTTCCTTGGAACATGTCATTTAAAATGTAACCAGAAGTAATTACAGTGGAAGACTCAGAGGAAAATCTGCAGTCATTTGTAATGTAGATTTATTATGCTCTTACGGTCAGGCCAAAATCTTGCACAGACAACAAATGGAGACATTAAAGACAATTAGTACACCATCTTTAATAATATAATAATATTTATAATTAAAAATTTCAGCATCTAAGTAACTGCTCAAAAGAATAGGATCAGATATTCCACTGTATTAGAACAATGAATAGAACTTGTGGTAAATCCTATCAACTATATGAAGATGTGAGATTTCAACTGGATTCACATCCACAAATAAGTTAGTTAAGTTCTTCTTAACTTAAAAAAACTTTGCAACTTAATAGTGTGTTTCCCTGAGGGATTAAGGTATTATGAAGAAAGCATTACTTGTTCAAAGTATGCTTAGTTCTAATTAAAATGAAAACTATATATGCTTGAGAATTACCAAAGGACCTTAATAAAATAGAAAGAGCATCCAACCAGGAAAATGACACTTCAAGGTCCTCTCTAAGTGACAGAGAGCTAGAAAGACTCCTACATTCCACCCTCCCAAGAGACTAATATAAACAGACATGCACTTTTTCTTTTTTTTTAATTAAAAAAAATTTAATGTTTATGAATTTTGGAGAATGAAAAAGACAGAGCATGAGTGAGGGAGGAGCAGACAGAGGAAGACTCAGAGTACAAAGCAGGCTCCAGGCTCTGAGCTGTCAGCACAGAGCCCAATTACGGACTCAAACCCACAAACCATGAGGTCATGACCTGAGCCGAAATCCGAAGCTTAACCAACTGAGTTTCCCAGGCGCCCCAAGAGACATGTACTTTTTCTAAACCTGAATAGTCTCTATTAAAAATAGAAAGAAGCAAGTCAAATAACCACCCAAAGAGTTTACATCTTTGGATAGTCTTCTAAACTTGGAATATTTATATGTATCATACCTGATTTTGAACCCTAGAAGGCCACTTGTCATTACTGTAACATCCTCATTCCCTTCCCTTCTCTTTCTCTCCCAGAAGTTGACACTACCTTTCCAGCAGATAAGAGGTCCCTTCGACAGTACACCCTGGGAGCTTCTGACTAGGTAGTACTTTAAGTGCTTCTGCTTCTTTGGCTGGGTGGTGAGCTTCAAGTTAATATGATTGGAAAATTCTGTGAAATACCGAAATCCTCTTTCTCCACAGCCGATACAGTTTCCAGAAAACCCTGAAAGAAGGGAAACCAAAGTTACTGGTGGACTTCTAAATTGATGAGATACTTTTACATATAAAAAGTATAGAAATATTCAGGTTTCTTTGACCCAATAACTTCCTAACTTCAAGGAAAAAATGCCAATTTTTTTTAGCAGAGTTATTTTATAATAGTGAAAGACTGAAAGTAATTTAAATTCTGCTCTAAGTTTAATGGCTAAGGAAATAGAGTGGATAGTATCATGTGATAGAATTCATATAGTTGACATAAAAATATGAAAAAGTTTGGTTCTAGAGATGTCCATGATTTCCTTCCCTCACACTCCCTTCTTAGAGAACTTGCTGATCCTGATTTACTGCCCTATCCACCATGTGCACTTGCCTTCATGGCCACAACTGATAAGACTGTGCTAATATCTGACCTAGTTTGGGATAGTCAGAGTCTCTCTCCTGGAAATTTATTTTATTTATTTTTTAATTAAAAATTTTTTTATTTGAGTAAATCCCCAGCAATGCTATTGCTGGGTCATAAGGGAGTTCTATGGATAGTTTTTTGAGGAACCTCCACACTGTTTTCCAGAGCGGCTGCACCAGTTTACATTGCCACCAACAGTGTATGAGGGTGCCCATCTCTCCA
>NC_043713.1:48429783-48448473 GCF_006229205.1 Suricata suricatta
GAGAGAGAGAGAGAGAGAGAGAGAGAGAGAGAGAGAGAGAGAGAGAGAGAATCCCAAGCAGGCCCCGCACCCAGTATGAAGCCTGATGTAGAGCTCAATGCTACAGCCCTGCAATCAGGAAATCAAGAGTCATATGCTCAACCAACTGAGCCACCCAGGTGTCCCTTTTCTGGAATTTAAAAATAAATACAAAAAGAATCAGTCAGATGGTACTGGACCCTAAATTTGTAAGGTTTTGTAAAATTGGAACCCAAGTTGCAGGTACATCCAACCACCTGTCAGCTAAGGGATGGGAGAGAAGAATGGGCAACTGTGAAGAGGAAGCTGGTCTGCAGAGACCAGAGCATGGACAGTGATGGGTAGCTCAGGCACTGTCAATGTTCCAGTTCCTATGGCAGCTAGCTGCACCTTCTCCCATGAGTGTCCCAAGAGTCCCATTTCCTCTTTGTTCACCCCTGTATATTCAAACTAGCTTATTATCCCTTTAGATCTAAAATCCAAACAATTCTCACTCAGATTAATCAAACAAAAGAAAACTTTCAGTGACCTGCTTAGAGCAGGGGACACAGAAAGAAGAAATGGAGAAAGCTAAGAAGATGAGAGGCTATCTTCTGCTTAATTGGAAATCAATCCCTTAATACACAGAGAAAAGTCACACAGAAAGAATGTCAGTTCCTCTGGTTGTGACTGAGAAGGATGCAACATATGTACTGCCATGTAGTGAACAAGGACAAAAAATGAGAAAGGGCATTCCAAACTCCATACATACAATCTCTCTCTATATAAATGACTAACTTAAAATAAATTCACTGATGCAATGATACACTCTTTATAAATCCCTAAATCAACCTGTTATCTAATTAACAAAGATATAAAAGGAGAGAAGAGAAAGGCCACCAGGATTAGAGACAGAATATCTCACAACATACCAGTCACAGAATGCTAACAATCAATTCCGACAATCACTAGAAATGGCAGTCCAATTTATTATTATTTATGTAACAATTATTTACTGAGTATCTACCTATATGCCAGACATGATGCAAAACTGGAAAAACAGAGAAGGTCATATCTTCTGATCAGTTACATAAAATTAGTAATTTATATAACTAGTTTATTACTGTTACTTTATAGGAATAAGACAATTCATGGGGTGCCTGGGTAGCTCAGTTGGTTAAGCATCTGACTTTGACTCAGGTCATGATCTCACAGTTTGTGGGTTTGAGCCCCACATCAGGCTCTGTGCTGACAGCTAGGAATCTGGAGTCTGCTTTGGATTCAGTGTCTCCCTCCCTCTCTGCTCCTGCCTCATTGGTGCACATGCTCTCTCTCTCTCAAATATAAATTACATAAATAAATAAATAAATAAATAAATAAATAAACATGAAAAAAGACAATTCATAAATTATTTAAAATATATTCAGAGATGGATTGCATTTCAGAAAATCTGGCTATCTGTCTGACACCTTAGAGCTACAGGCAAAAAAAAAAAAAATTGCCAATGGCTGCCTGGTTCACCAAGTTCCTGAGACATTTAATTATCCATTTCTCCATGTATCCATGCATCTATCCAAGAAATCCATCCATCCATCCAACAAATATGTACTCTACCATATGCTAGACACTGTTTCAGGTACCAAGTTTTCAGCATGGAACAAAGGAGACAAAACCACTGCCTCCAGGTAACTTACATTGTGGTGTGACCATCATGCCTTAATAGAAAAGTGCCCTGCTTTCCAGGCAGATATAGCACACAGTAAAATGATATAAGAACATTTTAGGCAAAATAATTAGAGACGGTGCCCCCCCCAAAGAGGCTTATCTGATAGATCCAAGTAGTTCATGAAAGATTAGTGTGAGAATTAAAATTAACAAATTACTTTTCTTTTGCCTATTCTCTGAGGTGAAAAGCAAGTGAATATATAGCGGAAGAATTGCAAATGATATGGATAATCATCAAGGAACAGAAATAGCACATTAATGATAAGAATTAACAATATTAAAGATAGGGGCGCCTGGGTGGCTCAGTCGGTTAAGCGTCCGACTTTGGCTCAGGTCATGATCTCACGGTTCGTGGGTTTGAGCCTTGTGTCAGGCTCTGCGCTGACAGCTAGAGTCTTCAGATCCTGTGACTCCTTCTCTCTCTAACCCTTCCCTGCTCATACTGTCTCTCTCTCTCTCTCTCTCAAAAATAAATTTAAAAAAACATAAAAAAACAATATTAAAGATAATGAATCTTACAGTTCATTTTTTAAACTCTGTACAGTTTCAGTATCAGTCTTCGTTTAAGAGAGATTTTATTTGCCCAAAGTTCTTATTGTCATCATCACAAAAAGTAACACCTCTTACAGCCAAATTACCTTTCTAGTTTTTTTGTCAATCAAGTCTTCCAATTGCATGGTAGATTTGGGACACATGAATTAGCTGCCAACTGGATCAATATATACATTTTTTAAAATTCATATTTATTTTGAGAGGGAGAGAGAGAGAGAGACAATGAGTGGGGGGAGAGGGATAGAGAAAGGGGAAGAAAGAATCCCAAGCAGTCTCCATGCTTAGTGCTCAGCACAGAGCCCAATGCAGGACCAGATCCTACAACTGAGAGATCATGATCTGAGCCAAAATCAAAAGTCAAACACCCAACCAACTGAGCCACCCAGGTGTCCCTCAATATATTTTTAAATCAATTGTCTCATAGTTTTTTGAATTTACATAATTTATATAAAAAGTTTGACAAATTGATATTGGAGTTCACTGGGATTTTAACATATTTAAGCTTAAAATTTTCCCACTATATTTTAATGCATACTAAAATAATCTATCATCAGTAAGAAACGTTGGATGGATATTAGTATATAAAAACCTCAACAACATGCTCATGTAAGAGAAAAGTTCTACCATGTTGCTGTACTACACTTTCACTTGGAAAGTGGTTAGTAAAAAATTATGTCCATTCACAAGGCTAGAGAAAGTAAGCAAAATTCGGTTTCTATATGGGTATTAATAAATATGACAGAAAGGCAGAATAATAACCATTTAAAGAACAAGCGCTCTGTGCCAGGCACTGTGCTGGAAGGGTGCCTTATGAACATCATCTCATTTGATCTTTACAACTCTGCAAGTTAGGCAACACTTGCCTCTTTATATAGATGAGAAATCTGAGACCTCAAGAGGATAAGTAGCTTGCTCCAGTTCTGAAAATACTAAGTGGCAAACCTGGGATTTTAATTTTAACCGCAGTTCCAACTCCAATGCCCAAGGTCTTTGATCTTATATTCCTTATCATATACAATTATGAAAACTATTCTTTTTTTTTTTAGAGAGAGACAGAACATTTGAGGAGAGAGGGGAGAGGGAGAGAGTTAGAGAGGGAGACACACACACACACACACACACACACACACACACACAGAGAGAGAGAGAGAGAGAGAGAGAGAGAGAGAGAGAGAGAGAGAGAATCTTAAGTAGGTTCCATACTCAGAGCAGAGCCCAATGCAGGGCTTGATCCCATAATGCTGAAAACATGACCTGAGCTGAAATCAAGTCAGATGCTCAGCCAACTGAGAAACCCAGGTGCCCCTGAAAATCTATTACTCTGATGATGTTTGTTCTGTCCTTTCATGATGTATTTTAGAAGGATTCCTCTAGTCATGAAGAATCATTAAGCAAAAAGACAGAAGAGATTTTTCTGTGTCTGTGGTCAGCCACATGTAAACTATTCCATCTGATGTCACTATAATGCTTTTATTTTTTTTAAGTTTATTTGTTTGTTTATAGCAATCTACACCCAATGTGGGGTTAGAACTCATGATCCTGAGATCAAGAGTTGCATGCTCTTCTGACTGGGCCAGCTAGGTGCCTCAACGCTATAATGCTTTTAAAATGATAAAAAGAAGTTTCCCAAAATTGTTATACTACAGCCAAATAGATTACTAGCTCTGTCTTAACATTTTTGTGCCACCACAACACAGCCTAGCATGATTTTTGTCACACAGTACATTTTGAACAAATAGTGCTGAATGAATGAGTGAACAAATAGATACTTAGACACTTCTTTGCTAATTTAGCCCAACTTATAAAGCTTACTATTAGGCTTCTGTGTTACACCATCTGCTCAATTTCACTAGAAGAAAATTATTATCTTTTTTATGAAAGCCTACGAAAATTATCACTTCTTTTCCTATGAACCAAGAGAAGGCTTTGAATGATAAGTTAAGGAACCTTTACAAAGCATGGACAGGGTCACTTTCTAACTCAGGATACTGATGTATGTATTTCCAGAATTTCTGATGATGCTGTGTAACTAGGAAAAATGTATCAAACTAAATAAGCACAGCTTACAAACAATGTAATTCTTGAATTCTTTGCCCTCTTCTCTTTCATTTTTATTATTTGCACCAGAAACATCTATCTGATTGCATCTGAGAAACAAAAGAAACTCCAGACAAATACAACAGCAAAATAAATAAATAAATAAATAAATAAATAAATAAATAAATAATTTAAAAAAGAAACCTCATGTGTCATCTTGTCTTCTTAATTATTAAAACTAATTAAAAACAAATCTAGTCTTTATTTCCCACGATTTAAGGAAGCTAGGTTGTGAAAAAAAAAAGTCTAGACTCAAAGTAATACCAGAGAATAAAAAAATTCTGAGATACAGTAATACATTTTACATCATATGTATATTCCTAGTTATTTTGGTTAACTGATGCTAAATATAACATGCGAATCACATTAATCACATATAGCTACAGATAATGGGTGGTATGGAAAAAATACCAAAAACTTACAAAGCCGATAATCCGCAGTTGAATAACTGCGAGTTGACTTGACATCAGATCCAGATCAATGACTCTCTACACAGTGAATCCTATTTTGCTTTACACAGAATTAATTTTTGATAAATCACATGCCATCCTTTATGCTTGGCTTAAAAAAATCTCTTCAAGGTGGGTGTTTTGAGAATGAATAAAAAATTAAAGCTAATTTTTAAGAAGTTACTAAAAGAAAAAAATGTTTCATTCTTGAGTCTGCAGAATTTTCAATTAATTCTGTGATTTTAAAAACTGATAATTTAACATTTTTTATTTTAATATTTTTATTTTGAAGAGAGAGAGAGAAAGAAAGTATGCATTGGGCAGAGGGACAGAAAGAATCTTGAGCAGGCTCCATGCTCAGTACAGAGCCCCTTGTGGGGCTTGATCCCACAACTCTGGGATTTTGACCTAAGCTGAAATCAAGAGTCAGATGCCCAACCAAGTGAGTCACCCAGGCACCCCTGTGAGAATTTAAACTTGTAGTTTAACTCCTTCAACTTGGAAGGAATTTTATAGGTGTGAAATACTCACCTAAAAGTGCATTTTTCCCATGATCATCTGGTAGAAATCGCTTGTCTACAGCACACACGAGGATGTGTTCAGGCAGATTGGGAGACTTGGCCCCGACTAGGAGGAATCCTGCTGGGATGTCGATTTGTTCCATACACAGAGATACCAAACGCAAATCCTTTCCCGCTTGACAAAAACCTAAAAACCGGTAAAAGCGCCACAGTAAAATGTTTAGAAAGGTTCTATCTCTTTGTCACCCATTTGGAAAGTGGATTTGCCTATGGGAATCACTATTAAGGACTAGATTTATTTATTTATTTTTTATGTTTACTTTTTTAGAGAAAGAGAAGAAGAGAAAGCAAACAAGCTGGGGGAAGGATAGAGAGAGAGGGAGAGAGAATCCCAAGCAGCTCCACACTTTCAGCACAGAGCCCAATGTGGGGCTCAAACTCACGAATTGTGAGATCATGACCTGAGCTGAAACCAAGAGTTTGACACTCAACCGACTGAGCCACCCAGGCACCCCAGGACTAAATTTAAAGTCTATATACTCCAGCCAAAGACAAATTTATCTCTTCCTCTGAGTGGAGCTGAAAACACACAAAAAGGAAGTGTTTCCAACAAGTTCAGCCAACATTGATGACTTTATATTTCCTTTTTAAAAAAATTTTTTAACATTTATTCATTTTTTGAGAGACAAAGGGAGACAGAGAGTGAGGGGGGGAGGGGCAGAGAGAGAGGGAGACAGAATCTGAAGCAGGCTCCAGGCTCTGAACTGATAGCACAGAGCCTGACACAGGGCTCTAACTCACGGACCATGAGATCAAGACCTAAGCTGAAGTTGGATGCTTAACCGATTGAGCCACCCAGGTGTCTCTGATGACTTTATATTTTCTGATCCATAAGTAAGCAAATGGTAAATACACAAATAATTTTGAAAAATGTATGTAATTTTTATGTACATGTAATACAATATTTTTATACTTTCAAAGCAAGTTAACTTCTATAAATGATGACTGTCATAGAAAAGAGAGGCTTCCATTTCACATAGGAAGAGACTGCATCTCAGAGTTTGGTGACTCATAAGATGAATGGGCCAGAACTAGAATTCAGAACTGTGAGGTCATTTTTGTTAAGCTACAGCATAACAACACATAACAGAACCTTATATAACCACTTTGTAAACCAAAACATATTACAACTAATTAGTTAATCATTTATTAAAAATCATTTGCAACAGATGCTGCCCTAGGCCTGGGGATAGAGTTGAACAAATATATCTTCCTCCAAGAGCCCACAATATAGTCTAATTAGAAGAATGTATAAGGAACCAATAAGCACAAAACAATATTACAGAGGATAGCTATTTTCTACTGCAAAGCACCTATTTCACATCTTCTGGGAGATAACTAAACCTCTTTGAACTCTAATCATATGATTCCCTGGAGAATGGGGATATTCTAGACTGACTGGAGGTAGCACCTGATCCAAGCTGGTCACCTTGATATCCCCTTTTCAGCCATAGTTGATTAGTCAGGGGCACCTGACATAAACTAGGACAATCAAAGCCTTTTCTCTAGGAATTCCAAACATGGAGCCAGACAGGGTATGGCTTAGCTTGATCTATGGTAGCTCAGTTCCTTGACTTGTGATAGAAATCTGTCAGCAGACAGATGGCTCCCGGGGAATGTTCCAGCAGTGTGTGGACCCCTGAAATGCAGTTATATATGCCTTTCCCATGGCTGGATTGTAAAAGCTTTTGCTTAGGAATTCTTCGAATGACTTCATTCTCCCTAAAACTAATTTCAGTTGGGTTGGGTTTCACTTGCAGCCAAAAGAGGGTAAATACATGTATAAGAAATACTATTTCAGAGAGCTGCAAAAGATAAACGATGGACACCTAAACCTCCACACACAAACCTAAGGAGACCATCGTCATCGCTGAATACAAAGTAGAGAATAACTCTGCTAAATTCTTCCAGTATCAATTTATAGTATGATGTTCACCAAATGCCAACAAGCAATTGGATGCAGACAGTATAAGAGAAATTTTAAAAATCCAAATATTGCATGAGGTTCTTGTGCACATAAATCTACCATATGGTACAGCTCACCAAACTTCAAAAGCAGACATCATGGAATTAGAGGAAGTCAACAGAAGAAAGAATAAAATGATAAAACAATGGAGTTCAACTATCTCAAGCTTGCAGGCCCCCTTTAACACTAAAAAATTCAAATTTAACTTTTAGTGTTTGTGAATTGAGAAAAACAAAAACAGAATGTTATTGTGAATTTTTCAACAATTTTGAATGAAACTATACTTTATTAGTCACAATATCATCTATATTTACTTGAAAAACAGTCATTTATACATGTAAGTCATATTATTTAGTTTACAAACTATGGATACATAAAAGCCCTAAAAATTTTTTTGCTGCCCCCACCCCATTTAAGGGACAGAACTCACAGGTTTGAAAATGGGGAAATGATGATGATGATATCAATGACAGAAAAATTTATGGAGCACTTAATATAAGTCAGGCATGGTACTAATCATTGCACAGACTGTTTTCTTTAATCCTCTAAACAACTACCAACTCCTTTCCATAGATGGGGAAGTTGAGGCTCAGGAAGATTAGAGAACTTATGCAGTGTTATATAATGAGTTCAGTAATGCTTAGGAATGTAAGACATGGGAAGTTTGCTATATAAAGATAGATCAAAGGGCGCCTTGGTGACTCAGTTGGTTTGGAGCCTATTTAAGATTCTCTCTCTTCCTCTGCACCTCCCCCGCTTGTGCATACGCTCTCTCAAAAAAAAAAAAAAAAAAGGAGAAAAAAGAAACAGCACTTTTATCATGACTTTCTCCAAAAGGCAGAACATATATCTTTCCAAAAGATGCATATAAATTAAGTGATGAGAAGTTCATGATTGTCTATTGACAGAAAACACAATGCTTAGGGAGCTGTCTCTGTCACTAAGAAGTAGTAATACAACCTTTCTACAACATTGACTCACACCATATCAGAAAGAGTAGAGTAAATGAAATGATGAGTCTGTGCCAATTTGTATGAATTTTCAAATTATTATGAACTTTTTAGAGCATCAGAGCTATATAGAACCTTAAGATCATCTGATATAACATCTCTCAACAGGAACTCCCAGGAACTTACAGGTATTCCATGATACTTGAAGCTGAAGTCAAAATCAAATAGTTACCACTACCAATTTATAAAAATTAATAAATAATTATTCTAATATCCTACTTTTAAAACAGAATGTTCTGAGGGCCTCCCCTGCTACACATGGAGGGATAGTGGAAACCAGTTGAACGAACTCAGGACTCATTTGTTTCAACCCCGTATCAGTGTATGGCTTTGATTTTCACACAAGTGCTTTTATTATCAGCCATATGCACTACTTTTTTGCTTAATTTATACTCATAATACATTGTTGATTAATGATGGGAAGCTCAGGGAGCACTGACTGTGTTAAGGAACACAATCATTTTACAAATGTGTCTAAAGATGCTCTTGCTAGAAATGAAAGTCAGATTCAATTCCAACCCCACTCACTAAACTATATAGTTGTATAAAATACACCAATGTGTTTTTGGACACCCCCCCTCCCCAAAAAGCAATGTCAAGGTAACATTTTGGTGACTATAATCCAACATGGCTTTTCATGTAAGAGGGAAAAGCCTACCTCACTCTGTAGCATGTTCAGTAGCAGATATTCTGCATGTAGCAGCCTGAACGTTTTCATGATGTAGAGCAAAAATGTAAAAATTATAAAAATAAACTAGCACATTCTTTTAATCCTAAAATTCAAAAATTTGGGTATTAAAAGTAGGTTTTGATTTTCTTTTTATTTGATACTAGAAAATATTTAAATATACTTAGCCCCTGAAAAGCTATAATATTTTATTTTTAAATTTCTCAATAAAGTATGCTTTTTCTTACACACCAATTTTATTTTTTTAATTTTTTTAAATGTTTTATTTATTTTTGAGACAGAGAGAGACAGAGCATGAGCAGGGAGGTGCAGGGAGAGAGGGAGACACAGAATCAGAAGCAGGCTCCAGGCTCTGAGCTGTCAGCACAGAGCCCAAAGTGGGGCTTGAATCTACAAACATAAGATCATGACCTGGGCCAAAGTTGGAGGCTTAACCGACTGAGCCACCCAGGTGCCCCTCTTACACACCAATTTTAAATAAGTTAAGTAGCAATTACTAAATGATAAGATGTAAATAATTTTTTCCTAATACATATGAATAATATCAAAGAGTATATTAACATACTGGTCTAAAATAAATACTTTCTACTTAAAATCAATTCTTTATCATATGCTATATAGTGACAGAATTAGGTTTTAAATCTCTAAGGAGTTCAAAAGACTACACATTATTAAAAAAGAAATTTGTGAGTCAAAGATTGGGTAACACTAATCTATTCAATATGTAAATGAGGACAGTAGGGCCTATAAAGCTTAAGAAAATTATCTAAATTCAAAAAACTCAATAACTGGAGAAAATGGGACTAAAACTCAGGTCTCTGGACTCCAAATTAGATGCTCCTTCATCCTCATTAACATCTATGACTCATATAATACTTCATTTTTCCTCAGTCTGATGTAGGACACTCTCCTATTACTTCTTCCTTGCCTTTTTTTGCTGAATCCTAATTACCCAACTTTCAAGGCTGAATCTTTGGTCTATTGGCACTCATCTACCTCATACTTGCTGACGGATCCTTAAAATTCATAGTTTTTCTGATGAGATTTCTTTTTTCAAAAAGTTTTTATTTATTTATTTATTTATTATTTATTTATTTATTTTGAGAGAGACAGAAACAGTGCAAAGAAGGGCAGAGAGAGGGGGAGAATCCTGAGCAGGTTTCGTGCTGCCAGCGCCTAGCCTGCTGTGGGCTCAAACCCATAAGGCCGTAGGAACATAACCTGAACTGAAACCAAGAATCGGACATTTAACTGACTGAGCCACCCAGACATCCCTCTGATGAGATCTTTAAACACAATACATTGCAGCAAAGGGAGATCAAGGGGAAAGTACAATTTTTGTTCTGGACTTAACAGAGAAACAGTCCAGAGGACTTAGTGTGGAGAATATGTTTAGAAAGCAGGATTTTCTGTAGAAGAGAGATGATTTCAGAGTGATTTCTGTGGCAAATAAAAAGGAACTACACAGTCCACCCAAATTAAGAAATACAAATAGTTTATACCACAGCCTTTAGTATGGGGACACCTAGAGGTCAAAAGTAATGACTAGATCCTAGAAGATCTAGTCTCCTTTCTAGTCTCCTTCTAAAAAAAATTTTAAGGGATGCTTATGACAATAAAAAGAGAAACTGTCCTATTTTATGCTAAAAAAAAAAAGCCACAATGACAAGAGTATGTAAAAGAGGTGCAGGAACCAACTGAAGGTGCTCCCAATGTCTAAAACCAGAACAATCTGAGGAACAAAGTAAAGTAGTATTAAATTATAACTCAAAATAAACATCTATGAGTGCATAACAATATAAATAAATGACTGAATAAATTAATAAGTAGGGGAGGAAAAGATAAATTCCCATGCATACTTTTAAATAATTTACATAGATACTCTGCCCTCAAGAAGGTGGAGCATAATTCCCCATTCCTAACGTGTAAGCTGAGCATAGTGACTTTCTCCCACAGTACGGTACATGGGGGGGAAAGAGTGGAGATAACACTGCCTTGGTCAGATGATCTAGGTCAACATCAACACTCATAAATCATGTTGACAGAATATACCCTTGATACAATATGATGAAAATGGCAATTTACCTTTGTGATCTTCCTCCCCACAAACCCATATCCCAGTCTAATCAGGAAAAAAATATCAAATTCCAGTAGAGGGTCACCTACAATATACCTGAACAATGATTCCTAAAACTGTCAGGGTCATTAGAACCAAGGAAAGTCTGAGAAACTGTCACAGCCAAAAGGAGCCTAAGGAGACATAACAATTCTATTTTTAGTATCCTGAAGGAATTCTGGAACAGAAAAGAGATATTAGGTAAAAACAAAAACTAAGAAATCTAAATAAACCATGAGCTTTACTATTAAAATTAATAATAATGTAAGATGCTAACAGTAGGAGAAAGCGCAGGGATATATAGAAACTCTATACTATTTTCTCAACTTTTCTTTAAGTCTAAAACTGTTCTTAAAAAGTAAAGTCTGGGGGTGCCTGGGTGGTTCAGCTGGTTAAGTGGCTGACTTCAGCTCAGGTCATGATCTCACATTTTGTGAGTTCGAGTCCCACATCAGGCTCTTGTGCTGACAGCTCAGAGCCTAGAGCCTGCTTCAGATTCTGTTTCTCCCTCTCTTTCTGACCTTCCCCTGCTCTTTCTCTGTCAAAAATAAATAAATGTTAAAAAATTTTTTAAGAAGTCTGTTTTCACAATGTCCTATTTTATCTTCTTGTCTTCATGTTACTTGCCAACACCAGCCACACAGCCAATTGGATTAAGAAGAGAGAAAACAGGAGAGAAAGAGAAGGCAAGGCTGAGTCCACCAACAGGGTAATCCAAGAAAGAAATTAATCCAAGGCCAGAAATGGTTGCAACATCAAGAAGTTCCTACATTGAGTTTCTAATTATTCTGAAAATACACTCACCTGGCAAAGATCTGTCTTTTTACTGTGACACCTTTTATCTGTTCTCCTAAATCCTAATTTTTGGGGGGATTCAGATCAGCTAATTATTTACAAAATATATTATGAGGGATCCCCAAATAAGAAAAAACATGCAAAGAGCAATATTTAGGTTTTTTTTTTTTAAGAATAAAAATAAGCTCTGTGTCTGTGTCTGAAGAGTGGATAGCTAAAGAATCTATGAAATGTGATTATATTTGAAGGTCTGTAAGATCCAAATATCTGGTGTAACAGGTAGTTCTAGTCTCTAGAAATAATGTCACATTATTAATATAATAAAGATCAATTACCCAATCTCAATTAAAAACTCAAACAAAATGAAAAGAAATCTTATTACACCCCTCTAGGGTAATTCTGAATCACATCTGAAGTAATCCTGAAAGACAGAATCTTTTTTTTAGGGGCTTCTGGAAGACCTGGGAAGAGTGCCCTAAGGAAGGATCTAAGCCTGTTTACTGTACGCAAGGAAAGAAAGATAAGTTATCGATGTGGGCACACAAATAACAAACTTGTCCCTAAACAGCTTTGTTTTCTGAGAGTAATACTAAAATGCTGCCTTAACCCCAAGAACTTTGCAGCAAATTAGTTTAATTTTTAAAAAGGAAAAATGGTAGAGGGCCCTTCTTTGTAAACTTCATCTGCATTTACCTTAAGAAAAGAGCCAAGGTTTTCTCATTTCACAGAACCAGATTTGCATTCTCCAATTATCTCCAACTTGAAGGTTACAGAGTAATCTAAGCGGGGGAGGGGAAAGTTTATTGAAACAGCTGTAAACACAAACTAAAGTAATCAAAGCAGTATTTGGATGCCTCAAATTTGGTTGCCCTTCACCCCTTTAGACAATCAACTGCCTCCCAGCAGGGTGGGAACCTACACTATTCCAATAATTTACATAAGAAATTAGCAACCAAAATTTACATCTGAATGGTAACCCCCAGAAGCCCATCAGGTATTAAGTATCTGCTTATCTAAATTGCCTCTAAAAATAGCTTTACCTTCCTTTTAGTCTTAGGTAAATAGAGCATTTCCCATGAAGGGAAGGTGGTGTGTTAAAACAAGCCCAGGCATTATATTGCCCTAATTCACCTTCATTTCTATTAGAAAAATTTCAGGCCTGTTCTGTTTTTGGGTGAGAGGGCTCTTAGAACTACCCTAGAATGAACCAAATTGAACGAGCTATGGACAAACTTTAAACTATCAGATTACAAACTATGGTTTTTGTTTTTAATGGCCACCTTGAGGTGAATTAAAGGGGGCGAAATATGGACGTGCAATTAATTATAAGAAGGAATGTATGTGTATGACCGGTGTTTTCAGGTTGTCTTGAAATTTGAATTTTGCTTGGGTGCAACAGTTGTTTCCCTCCCCTCCCCCTACAGAAAAACTGCACCTTCAAATCTTTTCCTTCATCTCTAAAATTAACTATTACTCTTCCCTTACACTTTACATAATTGCCTCATGGTAAGAGTAGTGTTCTTATGTTTTAAAGTTCAAGAAATAGTTGCTGTCTGTTAGATCACTGAGTTTATATCTTGGTTTAGAACACTAAACATACCTGACTGTTAGTAATATCAGTGTCAGCACCCCCAAAAAACAAACTAAAAATATATCTAGAGCACAGGAAAAACAGGGGAGCCCCTCCTCATTTTTGGTATAAAATTTGATATTTCAGAATCATCCTCTAAAGCTTTGACTCTGGTTCTATTTAATTCTTACATATAACAAGATTCTCAATGACAATCCAACGATATTTTTAGCACAATTTCAACATTTGGTTGTTAACTGTTAACTATGACTTAACTGATAAATAACAGGCACAAAAATCGATCTAAAACAGCTAAGTGGAAATCTAATCCAGTCACCAGCTAAACAAATATAGGTTTAAAAGCCTATCTTACTAAGAATAATGAGTAAATTGATGTATAATATTAAGTCTGGGCAAAAGAAATCAATCACATCTGGAAGCAAATTTATAAGAAATAGTGCAGATAGGATTAAGGATTTTGAGCTTTTTACATTTTATCAGATTCTTGAAAGAAAGGAAGAAAGGAAAGGAAAGAAAAAATTAAAAACAGACAAAGGGAGGGTAAAAGAGAGAAAAAAGAAAGTCAAGAAATAATAAAACTTCCAAGCAGTGCAAACTCATTGATCTGGACTTGCACATTTAAATCTCTAGTTTATCCCAAATTATTTACAATTCAAGCTGCGTAGGGAGAATGTCCTGAAATCTTACCCCTTTCCTTCACACTCCTCACCCCTAAGATTTCCATGCACTGTAAACACCCAGGTCCAAGTCAATCTGGGTATAAAAACTGTACTTTGGTTAGTACAGATAAAGTAGAACCCACATACCAATTAGGCTGGGATGGCCAGAAAATAGCACTGTAGATACAAAATGTAAGGAAGAGAGTATATTTTAAGTTGTGGCATCATCAAAACCATGAAATAACTGAGAATGTTTTATATTAAGATTTCCTTTTTAAAGTGTGGCTAAAGCCTTGGCGGAAGAGGAGGTTGACAAAATAAATAAAATGGGATTATCAAAATATGTACCTTTTTTTCTTCTACAGATAACACCAAATCGCATGAGTGTTCAAAATAAATGGAAAGGGTAAATATAAAACATCTAATATCTCCATTAATGTTTTTGAGGTTGGAACAGAAAGAAGTAGGAAGACAGGACACTTAAAATGTGTCTGAAATAGTAGCATTCTTGCAGGAAAAGCCGTGGTCTGGGCCTAGGCTTGCTTTTGACACATATCATCTTAGAGAAGTCATTCAACCTCTGTGAATCTCACTTTCTTCATCTATAAAATGAAGTGACAATACCTGTCTTTCTTATAGACACCTGCTGTGAAGTCACAGAAGATAATGTCAGTGAGACCATAATCATTCCTCATTCCTTTCTGTAATTACTGGTTTCCAGCTTTCAGCACCACATGTAATGATTGGAAACTAGCTGGACAATAAAAAGGAATCAGAAAAGAAAGAGAAAGAAAGGAAGGAAGGAAGGAAGGAGGGAGGGAGGGAGGGAGGGAAGGAAGGAAGGAGGGAGGGAGGGAGGGAAGGAAGGAAGGAAGGAAGAAAGGAGGGAAGGAAGTAAACCCACCATCTGTAGTGCAAGACCCTTCTGGGGCAGGTTTTTGTGAATAGGGAATTGGTGGGCTATTTGAATCAGACATTTCTTCATCATCTTCGTCATCTTCCATTTCATTAACTGTTAGATTGTTAGAAAAATCCAGGCTTCCATTTTGAGTGTAGCGGTGTACCAAATCTTTATCCAGATCCTCCACCTTGGGTTTTACATCTGGGTGAGCAAATAAATTATAGCTAATTTAATAAAAAGATGCTTATGGAAAAATAATCAAAAGAAAAATTCATAGTTCTGAAAGATATCAGAGGACAGGGAGACTAGCAATGTCTAATATTAAATCAGTTTATTTCAGAGGTCCCCAGATTTGGAATTTCTACTTCTTTTAAAAGGAATCTAGAAATGTGTGGGATTGAGAAACTTACCTGCAGATGAGAAAGGATGCTGGTCAGGGTCCAGGTACAGCTGGGAAAAAATTGGCCGTGGCACCACACTACTACATCTGAGAGAGGCTTCTATGGAGTTGTGGAGAGCTTCCTCAAATTGAGCAGATTTCAGTTGCCCAGCATATGAATTCCCCATGGTCTATGCCACCCCCGCAAAGAAAAAGAAGGAGAAAATTTATATAATTAGAGGACTCTATATCTGCAAAGTACACATAGAGCTTATATAAACAATATCCATATATCTTAAGATTTGTATATGAACTCTACCTATATTTCTTAAGACAACTTGTTTAAGTTATCTGTTACATAACTTTTGCTTTTTGTTTTTATAACCCAAACCCATTTCAAAAAGACCCTTTAGAGGACCTTATATCTGAAAATCAAACAGTAATAAATGCTTTAAGTCAAGGTTCTCTGACCAGTAAATCAAGATTCACCTGTCAATCATGAAGCCTAACATGATGACAATGGGGCCATTCCTCCTCTTTAAAACTAGTGGGCTACCATGATCCCACATCAACTCTATCAATGCTTTTAGAGAAAGTATCTAGTTGCTGCTCTCTCTACTAAGATCTTCTTGCCCTGGCAGAGTAGGGGGAAATTTCTTGGGGTGGGGGGCGGAAAGCAAGCAAGCAAGCAAGCCTTGTGATAATATATTTTACAAATTCCTAAAAGCATGATTTGAGCCTTCTAAACCCAAAGAACTCATTTATGTATTATTAGAATTTATTTTTTTAAAAACACTGTTTTTTTCCATTAATATGAATCACAATCTACTTGAGACTCTCTATAAATGTATAGAGTAAGAAGTTCTAAAGCCAAGGCCTTTACTTCTCATAACTAATATTTGTATAGTTCTTGTTAGTTACAAAAAACCTCCATGAATATCAATAACAACAACAATTCATTGGTTGCTAACTACTGGCTATATCAACAATTCTCAAAGTGTGTTCTGAGGTCCCTAAGACCCTTTCTGGGGTCCATGAGTTCAAACTCTTTTCAAACTTATTACTAAGACAGTATTTATCTTTTTTCCCTCTTTCTCTCATACATGTATAGTAGTATTTCCCAGAGGCTGTATAATGTGTAATATTGCAACAGGTTGAATGTGGAAGCAGATAAATCACTTTTCTCACTAAACTTTTTTTTTGAAAATTTATTTTCCCCCAAATATTATTTATGTTGACATATAATGGGTTATTATTTTAACTTTTAAAGTTAATATATATTTTAAACATTTCTTAGTCTTAGTTTCTACTAAATATAGTCTACATAAAAAAATGAATTTTTATTCTGGGATGAAAAGTGTGAGAGCTGTTGTGCTAGATGTACTAAATACTTTATAAAAATTATTTTATCTAGGGCACCTGGGGTGGCTCAGTCAGTTAAGCCTCTGGCTCTTGGTTTTGGCTCAGGTCATGATCTCATGGTTTGTGAGTTTGAGCCCCACATCGGGCTCTATGCGGGCAGTGTGGAGTCTGATTGGGATTCTCTAACCCTTTCTCTCTCTCTCTCTCTCTCTCTCTCTCTCTCTCTCTCTCTCTCTCTGTCCCTCCCCAGTTTGTGTTCTCATGTGCACTCTCTTTCTCTCACCCTCCCTCTCAAAATAAATTAATAAACTTTAAAACATATATTTTATTTAATTCTTAGCATTCGGAAGTAAATAGGACCTTGTCTCATTTCATCAATGAAACAACTAAGGCTTGGAGAAGCCAAGTTGCTTGTCCACTATCACCCAGCTGGTAAAGGTCAGAACCAGAACTCAATATCTAGCTGTATGAGGATAAATCCTACACTCCTATAGTATAGGCTCAATTTGGATAAATCTCATTTCAAGAAAGGCAATTTGAAAATATCATAGCCCTACTTATCCCATCAAGGAGAGGGACAGATATTAAATTTCATCTGGAATGTCAACTGTGATGGACTCTCTGAAGGAGTCCCTAGAGAACTGGTTGAGAAGGATCCTAAGCATGCATCTGGGCTCAGCAGGAAAAGGAAACCAAGATCGGTGACTCCTAAGCAGAGACGGGGTGATGCATACAACCTTACTATCAGGTTTCCCAGACTTATATTCATGAGCTCCATAGGAGATTTTGGTGACTCTGAGCGCTGAGCTGCCTTTTTATAGCAAAGAAGGCCATTTACATCAATCTGGGTAGCAATAAGTAGTATTCAGAGATATCCATCAGAGTGGCTGGATTTACTAAAGCTTTGTTAGAGGTTCTTATGATTTGGAGAAAAGCTGGACTTATATTTTAGCAACCTCTCTCAAAATAGGTAATAAGAAACTAAATACCATGGATTTAAATTAGTAAGTTCCAAAAAAAATTAGTAAGTTCCTCTTTATAAGGAAAAGAAATTTTATAACTATATGAGGTGATGGATATCAACTAAACTTATATGTAGTAACCATTTTACAAGTTATACCTATATCAAATCATCATATGGTACACCTAAAACTTATACAGTGTTATATGTCACTTTTATCTCAATAAAACTAGAAAAAATAAACTAGATTTCTTTCAGTTACTTGGTTCCTTTCTTTCAAAAAGTACAAACCCAAAAGTATATGTATGATACACAGTTAAATGTTGTTTATATGTAGAAGAAAAATCAACAAGATCTGTCAAATAAAGTTTTCCTGAAATACCAAGTTTTTGTCCAAACTTCTAAGACTCTCCATTTGGACAGCTATAAACATTTAAATTTTCTAAAACTCAACAGCAATTTATTTTTCAGTAGAACTACACATGATCAAAATAGAGTGGGTTTGCAGGAGAAATACACTGTGTTACCAGTTAAGTCAAAATTCAATAGCCATTTCACCTTTCTTTTTTGCTGAAGGGAGAAAACTACCAGCACAGTCAACCATGGGATTTCTTAACCCTGAAGAACAATGGAATAACTTCAAAGGTGGACCTTTAGCCTTTCTCCAGAGCACCAAATGCCTGGAAATCTTACCTCTTTTTAACTATTACCTGCTCAACAAGTTATCTTCCTTTTATCATTGAAAACTTTGAAAACCATATTTTTTTCCATAATATGTTATTGTCAAATTGTTTTCCATATAACACCCAGTGCTCTTCCCCTTAAGTGCCCTCCACCATCACCACCACCTCTTTTCCCCCC
>NC_043713.1:48448573-48491149 GCF_006229205.1 Suricata suricatta
TGATTGTGAAGTTTGGTGAGTTCCTTGTACATTTTCGATATTAGCCCTTTATCTGATATGTCATTTGCAACTATCTTTTCCCATTCTGTCAGTTGCCTATTAGTTTTCTTGATTGTTTCCTTTGCCTTGCAGAAGCTTTGAAAACTATATTTTCTAAGAGTTTTTTTAGTTTAATAAGGAAATGCCCAATTGTACATGGAAGATTACATAATCTCAATCTCTTTGATTTATAGTTTAAGGAGCAATATAACAAATATGTATACGTAGGGCAAATAAATATTGTGCTGGGTAAAAATATTAAATCAACATAAAAATGGGCAATGAAATTTCACAATCATAGAAGATATACATAATGCTACAAGAGCATTAGCAATAACTCAGATTAAGACAAAGGGAAGTACCTAGGAAACAGCTGGAAGAGTAAAAGGAAGTGACTGATTATTCTGAATGAAAACATAACTAGATATTTTTTAAAAAATAATAATAATAATGTGAGGAATTATAAAACTGACCCCAGATTTTTTAGTGCTGAGTACAGAATTTTTTCCTTTATGATTCAAGTTCAATGCTACCAAATTTCCAGTTCAATGCTACCAAAAGAAGGGTAGAGTTCAAGGAAGAACCCAAAGTATTCTTAATATCATATGCTACATGGGGCACCTGGGTGGCTCAGTCAGTTGAGCATCTGACTTAGACTCAGGTCATGATCTCACAGTTCATGAGTTTGAGCCCTGCCTCATACTCTGTGCTGATAGTTCAGAGCATGGAGCCTGCTTCAGATCCTCTGTCCCTCTCTCTGCGCCTCCGCTGCTCACTCTTTCTCTCTCTCAAAAATAAACATTAAAAGTACTTTTTAAAATATCATATGCTATCATACTTAGGGTAACTGGGGGCATCTGGATGGCTCAGTTGGTTGAGTGTATGATTTTGGCTCAGGTCATAGGCTCACAGCTTGTGATTTGGAGCCCAGCATCGGGCTCTGTGCTGGCAGCTCAGAGCCTGGAGCCAGCTTTGGATTCTGTGTCTCCCTCTTTCTTTTTCCCTCCTCACTCACACTCTGTCTCTCTTACTCTCAAAAATAAATAAAAACATTAAAAAAATTAGAAAGACATTTAGGGTCACTGAAACTGCTGGTATTATCCACTTAGACTACCAGCCTTCCTTTCCTGTTAATCTCAAAAATCCCTCAGTGCCCGAGATGGTGTAACATCCACTAAATGTCAGTGTGAATAAATCCAACTTCAGGGCAGATAATGGAGACCTACTTTTCAAAATCAGTTGTTGAATCAAATACAATAAGAAAGCAAACTTGCAATTTCTACACATATATGTATATTTTATATATCTTGCTGACAGTAAGGACTACAGACTCTCAAATATTAATAGATACTCATGACATTAAAGGAATCTCTAAAAAAGAGATGGTACATAATATGAGCTCTTTCTGCACCACTAATTAATTGCTCAAAATGCAAGTGGGATCAAGCATAAACCACCATGCCATTGTGGTTTGGCGGCTTTCTGCTCTAGCTTTTCCCCTTTTCTACAGAAAGATAAAAGGGCTGGCATAGAACTGGCAGCTTCATTCACTGGAGGCTTTAGGAATAGGGACTGGAGAAGGAAAAGAGTAGTCTGGGAAAGAGGTACCTGTTAATGGCCCCAGGGCCTCTCCCCAATTCTCCTTTTTCTGTTGAAAATGGAAAGAAGCAATACAATTCGAGGGAAACCACTTCTTGATCTGCAATGTTTTTATTTCTCTTTTGTCAAATGTTTCATGGTTAATAGTTACTGTATTATTAATGTAGTAATTACTTTTATAGAAGTTATCAAGTACAGAAGACACAGGAAGAAAATGTTCCTTTCTCTTGCTCCCCAAATACTTCTTACAATTAAAGCATCAGATAAGATTTCAGAATACATAGTCTTATTTTTCAAGTGTTAACTTTAAGTTATGTGAAGTGCCTATCGCAAGGAAAAACATTCTGACCTTAATAATATGATATGAATTAATTGGAATATAAATATAAAACTGGAAGTTTTATAAAAACAACTGTTTATAAAACCTTGGAAGTACACACAATAATGTGTTAATAATGTTTATCTATTGATAAACATTGATAAAAGTATCTATTGATACTGTGTGGTTTTTAAATTATTGTTTTTTCAGGGTACCTGGTTGGCTCAGTGAGTAGAGTATGTAACTCTTGATCTCAGGGGCCTGAGTTTGAGCCCCTTGTTAGGTGTAGAGCCTATTTTAAAAGAAAAAAATTTTAAAAACACTATCTTTTTTGTCTTATTGGTGTCTTTTAATTTTTAAAGTAATGAACAATATTATAGCATAATATAATAAAGGAAAAGGAAAGTATCATATAGCAAGTGAGCTAATCCCATCTCTATGACTATCCTTGAAGAACTAATTTAAAACAGGCTTATTATTTAACAACTGGATTTGCAAAGTGAATACCCTTCACCTTTTCCTGGTGCTTCAAGATTCCAGGGAAAATCCAGATCATTCCAGTGCTTAGACTGAGAACCTCTCATCAAGATTTGGAGTTTCCACTACTACTTTTTACCATAATTACTCTAAACTACTTCTCCCAATTTTGATATGCTTGTATTGGCCCAACCATCTCCCTCAACAAGTTCCTCTTTTGACCAAGAATAAATATTTTCAAGGTACAACACTTGTGCTGTTTATAAAATCTGACTTTTAGCACCAACTATGTGGGGAAGGTAGACACTAACTTTAAACTGTGGGGGGGGCGGAGCACCTAGGTGGCTCAGTCAGTTAAGCATCTGACTCTTGATCTTGGCTCACGTCATGATCTCATGGTTTGTGGGACTGAGCTTCACATCAGAGCTTGCTTGGGATTCTCTCTCTCTCTCTTTATCTGCCCCTCCTCTGCTTGCTCTCTATCCCTCTCTCTTTCTCAAAATAAATATAAAAAAAATAAAATGTATGGAGGGTAAAAGGATCATTACAGTCAATGACAAGAAAGAACAAGAAAAACATGAATTAAAAAAAAATCATGTACATCCTAAAAGAAAATCTCTGATACTACTTCAGGGATAATCTAGTTTTAACAGAAAGGTAGTTTATGGAAAAGGTAGATGAGTATATATTTTTTTTAATTTATAATTCATGTAAAAATATTTTAGATTTGTATTTCCAAGCATTGTTTACTGAAAAGTCTGAGAAGCAGTGACAATTCAATAACAATAAGCACTTCTTAGTACCCTGATTGTAGTTTTCTACTACCATTCCCCACTGAAAAGAATCAAAGCTCCTTGAAGTTATAGCCAATTCCAGGTCTGAGGCAGGAAATACACAAGAGGAGCCTTGAACAGACAGCAAAGAAGCTATCAAGGGGTAATAGGTCATGTCAAAAGACAGGAGTCAATATGAAATGTTCCCATAGACCAAAGACTAGAGAAATTGAACATAAAAGAGAGTGAATGCAATGGAGTGAAGCTTATTTAAAATATGAAAACTCACAAATTAATTTTGCTAATCAAGGTGAAAAAGAGAGAGCTTCACTTGGAAAACAACAACACAACCAAAACAAATCATCAAAGTCAATGCTGCTAAAAGGATGAAGGAAAGAGGGAAATATTTATTCTTCTATTTCTGTATTCAGAGTAACCAGTCTTGGTATTGAGAGTTTTAATATTTTTAATTAAGAATTTTAGCTAATAAATGTGGAAAGAATGACAGAATTATAAAATTACCAATTAGCAACTCTTGATGCAAAATTCACTTACTCAATGATAATAAATGGGGGAACTTTATAGAGAGATCAAGCTGACATTTCCTGAGTTCACTGCTCAAGTTTAGCATCACTAATAGTCAAGCAATGAGACACCATGAGCCTCCCTATAAGAGATAATAGGAAGCACACACACTGTAGAAAGTATTTCTGCCAATGGGTGTAGTGAATAGAATCAAACACCTACAGCTAACTTCCATTTATAAAATGGAGGAACAAGAATCGATGGAAAAAAGCAATCTTAGAATGAGGGGCAGGTGGACAGAACCATTTATTTTCTGCAACAACCCAAGTTTACCTAGTTTATAAATGAGAGAACTAGGATTCAAATTTAGACTAAAAAGCCTATGTTTGTTTTCCCCACTAAAACATGCTATTTGACTTAGAAAAAAAGGTGAGCATGAAGATGATATATTCTGTTTGTGGTGTGTTTGTGTAGATGGTTTTGGTTTGAGGTTTTTGCTTTTAAGGACCAATTTATTGACTGTGTGCCAGACATTATACAAAAAAGACAACGTCATGTAACTTGTCAGTTTTCTGTTACCTTTTAACTTTATAGATGTTGTCACCCACTCTTTAAACTTTAACAGTTACCCACGCAGCCAGGCAGTTTTTATAGAAATCCTACAAGTGAAGTGGGTAAGCTTGTAGGCTATAGAGTCAGATGACCTTAATTCAAATCCCAGAACTCCCACTACCTCTGTGATACTGGGCAAGTTACTTAGTAATTTATTAAGACATTTTACAATCACATATATAAGTCATTACTGTCCCTCACAGTTATCAGATTCTTTGACTTTGTATAAGAAAGTTACTTGTAGGGGCTTCTGGGGCTCAACTGGTTGAGCATCTGACTTTAGCTCAGGCCATGATCTCCCAGTTTGCAGTTCGAGCTGCATGTCGGGCTCTGCATTGACAGCATGGAGTCTGCTTGAGATTCTCCCTGTCCCTTCCCTGCTTGTATGTTGTGTGCTCTGGCTCTCTCTCTCTGTCTCAGAATAAATAAATAAATAAACGTTGAAAAAATAAAAGAAAATTACTTGTAGTAATGAATCACTAAATTCTACTCCTGAAATCAAAATTACACTATATATTAACTGGAATTTAATTTTTTTAAAGGTTTATTTATTATTTTGAGATAAAGAGAGAAAGAGAAAGGGGGGAAGAGCAGAGAGAGAGGGAGACACAGAATCTGAAGCAGGCTCCAGGCTCTGAGCTGTCAGCACAGAGCCCAACTCAGGACGGACCCTACGATTATGACTTGAGCCAAAGTTGGCTGCTCAACCAACTGAGTCACCCAGGCACCCCTAACTAACTAGAATTTAAATAAAAACTTGAAACTTGGGGGGAAAAAAGGAAATTACTTGTTATGTAGCATTACTGCTCACATATCTTTTCTTTATTAAAATTAGCAATAGCAATAGTAGTGATGATAGTGATAAGGGGTGCCTACTAGACAAGGAAATCAAACATGGTTCTTGCAAGTTCTCACAATCTATTATCCAAAATTAAAAGCAAGCATATATTCACATTTCTCTCTCTTTTGTCTCTTTTTGCATTTCATTTATTCTTTGAAATTGACATTTGTTGCTCTTGAGTATAATTAGTTGGGTCTAGTATCTGTCTGACTCCCCCATTAGATTGTGAGTTCCTAGGGAAAATATTTTGTTTAAAATTAGAATGAGTAAAAAAAAAAATGATCACATTGATCTTTTTGTGTGTCTTATCTAATTATATATTAAATGTTTTAAAGAGATATTATCTCTTCCCAAGCACATTCCAAAAATCCACAAAGCTAACCATGCATTCAAAACAAAAGTGTTTTATTTCATTTTTATCATCCTCTTTGCTGAAAATCTTTAGAAAATGCAAATAGATTAAAAGATGAAATTTCCAACCACTTTTAATAGTTCTGTACATTTAAATCTAGGTCAATCTCTTTTGACAGTTTCTGAAGCCAAAAGTATTTTAGGTACTGAAATAAAAACCCACCCTGGTAACTTTATTCTAAAATTAACCATTTTACCAATATACTTGTGGATATGCTATATGTCTTTATTTGTTATGGAAACAATACTTACTGTAACATGCCAACTAATTTAATAATGATTATTAAAAATGTCATAATTAAAAGATAAAGCACAATGCTATTTTTTCTTTGTAACAAAGAGTTACATGTTACTACTAAAATCTTTACTTTCTTCCTTGAAATACCAGAAATTCTTCTGTAAAATAAACACATCTCATCGAGACTCTCTGGAACTAGTATAATTACCAGAGGCAATCCCTGTGTAAGATCAAAGAAGCAAAACAATAATAGGCAATGTGTGACCTCTACCATGTCACCAGAGACCAATTTTTCAACAGGGAGAAGAGTCAATAATCCAGAACAGAAAACATTAAATAACGAGAAATGCTTCCAAAGTGTGGTTCACTGCATCCATCAAGGCTGCCACAGAGAGTTCAGTCTCTACAGTTTCAGAGAACAAACTAGTAGGGATTTATCACACCAATTATTCAAATCTGCATAAAACACCAGAGGCAAAAACCAATTTCCCAAATGCAGAGTAGAATTTCAAAAGATACCACAATAGTTTTCTAAATTTCACTGGATGCATTAAAAATTATAATGGAAACAGTACAGATGACTAAACTTTTCATATAACATTCACCTAATTTCTCTTATTTACAATCCCCACTTATTTTTCCCAAGAAGTTGTTTGGAAAGTGGGCTATAAACATTAACCAGATAAATATAATTAGTAATAATACATTGAAGACTTCTGCAGGCTTTGTTTTGTTTTGGTAATACTGGGTCCCTGCATCCAGAACAGAGCTTGCTTTGGTCTCCTTTGTAATGTGTTTAGATGACCAATAAGAATTATAAAGGTGCATCTAAAATTGAAGTACATCTAAAATTGACTTTTAAAAAGCACCACAGATAAAACTGGGCCTTAGAATCAGCAAAATCTGATTGTTTTTCTTATATCTGATTGATGTACCCACCAAACAGCTATGTTCTCTCAAAATTAGATGTGACATAGGGACTGAACAAATATATCTGACTTTTTTAACTTGCAAAACACGTATTCTGCAGCTGATTCAGAGAGCAGTAAAAGGACTTAGCTTTGAAGAGACAGTGCTGGAAATTCAAAGCAACTGGGAACATTGTGTTCTTATATGGATTTGTTAACTCCTGCTACCTTCATCTTTCCATTCTGTCATCTGCCCATCTTTCCACTTTCTTATCTTATTAACATTGCTAATTGTATTTGTCAGTTTTGCCACAATTTCAATGCTACTTAAACAGCTGTGGGTTTTCTCTAGGCAATTATCAGTCACTATACTTAGGTTTCTAGATTAGTTGTTGAAAGGCACTTTAACCTTGAGAATACAGACACTGAGCACACTGCACACACACTAAGCCTTACGTTTATATATATGTTGCTTCAAAATGAGTAATTATTAAGAGACTGGAAAAAATCACACATAAGGTTAATTCACAAATATAGTAAACTTACAAATTAGTAAGAAAATGCTTAAGAAAGCCTATTATGTACTAGTCATCATTTAATCTTTCCCTTATTATATATCTAGTAATATATACTCTCTATGTGTTTGTACATGTATATAGTGTATCAACTGGAACATCAAAATGCTGCCAAATTTCTCTCAGGAATTTTTACTACCTGCCAGGTGGCCAAGACCTTTCAAAGATATCCATAATCACGGAAATGGTATCTTCAGGTCCTGTACTCTGGTAAGGAGAGCTCTCACAGCATGCAGATTCCACCCTCCACGCCCCCACCCCCACTTTCCCATTACCCTTCTAAGAAAAATTCTTTATTATATTTCTTTTCTTATTGTCTATTCTTGACTCTGACATTGATTTTCTTCTCACTACCATAAAATGTACAAGAGACACATTCAGGAAGAAACAGGTTTATGGTTATTCATCAACTGATACCCACTTCTATGAAATATGACTAAAATTTTAAAACATCTTCTGTAATCTAGAAACATATTTTATGTGCCATTTATTCCCTTTATACATTAAAATAAATTCTAAGGTAACTTTTTAGAGTTAACACATCTTTGTGTTTTTAAAGGTTTGTAGTATCCTGTTTATGGATCAGTCAAAAGCTCATTAGAATAATTTTTAAATTAATGTAGGCTTGACCTTACCCATCTCCCTCCCCACCCCACCCCCCCACTTTTGGCTCTGAGGAAAGAAAAGGGTGGTAATTCAACAGTGCAAAATTCTTCACTGAGACACAAACATTAAAATGATAAACATTTTGGAAAGCGAAGTACACTTCAAACCCTCACTGTTCTTTCAGACCTATATTGACTCTTATACAAGTTGCCAACATTTGGTAAGGATTATCCTTCCATTAGACAAAAGCAAGCATTCCTTAGATAAATCAGGAGTTCTTGCCATGAGACTCATAAAACCTTTTCACAACACAGATTTTCAAGAGAATCCTTTAAGGTTTTAGGAGGCTGCTCCTTTTACTGAGTAACAAAATACACCCCGTGGTGTCTCACTGACCCCATTCAGCTGTCCTTTGACCTCTTCAATTGTTGAAGCCTAACTCCAGGCCCACAGAATTTGCCTCCCATATCAAACAGGGGATGTTGCTAACTCCTAGCACCTGGTGTAACAAAATGCAACCTTCTCCACTCTTCTCTCTCCTCTGTTCCTTCTCTGATCATTTTCCAGATGTTCCAGGCCCAAATGTTAAACCAACACTAGGTTCCAAGGTCTGCATGGTCACGAAGGCACAAACAGCGGCCACGCTGAAGTGGCAATGACCCTCTTGTTCTTTTTGGCCTCAAAAGGATTCAGCAGGAAGAAAAGATCTTTGCCCTTTCTTGGAAATACCAGCTACTCAAACACATTGTGACGTACAAAATGAAAGATGGTCTTGGGCTATGGCTGATAGATAAGAGTTCCCTAAAACAGCATCCCTAAATCCTTAATTCTAAGCCAATTTTGAATTTTCTCTGATGTAGGGGGGAAAAAAAGACAGTATTGCTTTTGTCCTTTTCTAAAATAAAAGCCTTCTAAAAACAGAACAAAAACTTTTAAAACATATATCTCAGGATAATGTCATATGATAATACTTTTTATACAGTCACTACATATGGTTTGGGTTTTTCTGCAGATGCCAATAATCCAGATGTCTCTCTTATTAGACAACTTAAAAAAATAAAAACCACAGTTAGCAAAGAAGAATCAAAAACTGAATTCTTATATTAATTTAGGTAGACAGGAAATACAACACAAACGCTGTCGTCAGAAAAAAAATTATCCAGCAATACTGAGTAAGCAAAAGCTTATTGCTGAATAAGGTTTTCTGCCTCCGTGTGTGTGTGTGTGTGTGTGTGTGTGTGTGTGTGTAGAGGATGGGGGAGGGGAGACGAAAGCAGAGGGGAGGAAATGGAAGAGCTCATAGAAATATCTGGTTAATCAGCTGAAGAACCAAATATAGTTACTTTATTTAAATTCTAAATATAACTTCCTAAAACAAATTTGATCTTGAAAAATTTTGGGGGGTATTATAATTGTACAATACCTTGGTTTATTTATTAACATTTTTGAATCACGTTCATGATTAAGTTGGGCTGTCAACACTTCAGGGAGCCTGTTGTCTAGATTTTACTTGTTTAAAGCTTGTTACTTGTTTCACCTGCAAAAACATTAAAAAAATATATATATATGTAAAGATATGAATTAATTTCCAAACACATTATATTTCAGAAGAAAATAATTTAAATATTTACAATTCTACAAAAATTACAATTAGAAATGAATTAACAAAGTCTTACATAACTCCATATATATCTTAACTGGCAAATACAGATATTCCTCCTTAAATATCCCCAATATAATCATTCCTAACTATATACACTCAAAAATAATTTCTGTTGTTCCTAAGATGTTCCCCCCTCTTCCTCCTACTAAATGTAAATTGAATAAATCTGTCAAGTCTGCATTTTTGACAAGTGTTACCATATGCTAAAAGCCCCACAGACTATTTTTATTTTTAGGAATGAAAATAATGAAAGGCGATTTTCTTATTCTAGAAAGTCTCAATTTTATAATATCTGATGCTCAGCCAAAATGTAACTCCTTAAAGAACTATCACAAATTTAAGATACAACTAATATTGCTTTAAATAGTTTTTCTACTTTTTGAAACTAATGCTTTAACAATCTCACAGAGAGACTGCAAGAAGAAAAAGGGCTAATGTTTTCTACCCTTTTGAGTAGTGTATTTCTAGAAGCAATTAAACTAAATAATTATAATTACATATAACTGGTTGAAAATTATAGAGTACATATTATTCTCTCCTTTAAGAAGATTATGGTCAATATAAACTAGTGGGTGGCAAAATAGAAAATATAGTCATAAACATCAAGTGAAATAAAAACTATTTGTCAATGATTTTAATATGCAACTTAGAAATGTTTCTATTCCTTTGTTACTGTGTCTAAAAGGAAAACAAAAGGAATTTTCCTAAGAATATACTAATTTCAATATGTATATTTATAGCACTAAAATATTTAAAGTAATATTAATTTATGCTTTCTAAAGACATAGCTTTCATTTTATTGTCCTTTTATTCCAACGTGAGAGAGAGGAAAGAGAAAAGAATCATTTTAGATTTTGAAATAAAAATCTTTATCTTACCTCTCTTACTGTCAGAAGAATGTCTTCAGGCAAAAGAACAATTTAAAAAGCAAGAAGCAGATTTTCAAACTCATGGATTTCCCACCCACCCACCCACAAATAGACATCTTTCTGTAAGTCAAGAGTCTTGCTACCTACAACTAAACCCAAGATTACCCCATATGGTCAACAAGGTCAAACTGCATTACTGCCAATGAAACTATATGACTCCACAAGGACCTTAATGATTTTTAAAAAAGGTCAGTAATCCAATTCCAATAGCTTCAGAGTCTAAAATTGCTAATTTTTGGCCACGTGCTGCACACTTCACCTGCTAGTAATGACATTTTTGTATTTTCTTCTAATTACACTCAAAGCTAAGACCTTTGGCCCTGGGCCACAGACCCCTATTCAGGCTGCACACATTCTCTTAAACGACCTGATCCTTTGTTGTCACTCTTACTCTTTCATCTATTATTTACACCCATAGAGAAGGAAGAGACTCTACCATTTGTATAGCTTAAAGCTTCTAATCATCTTAATTTCTTTGCCTTTCAACCTATGGTCTTTTTCATAGACTAATGCCAGAAAGTTTGACAAAATCATTTTTTCAACCACATCCTTCCAGCTCCCTTTCCCTTTCCCTCTTCCCTGGTAACCTCTTTCCTGTTCCTCCTCTTATACAGGCGTGATTCTGCATCAGTCCAAATTTACAGATTTTGACTTTCATCACAAGATGAATTTCTAAGTACAAAACGAAATTTCCATGTTGTTTTGACAGATCAATAACAATTATATTTCTTTCTTTCATCAAAGAGACCATTAAATTAACTGGAAGTTTACTTAAAATATGCCCCTAGTCTTGCTAAGTCACGAGCATAGATTTTTCAGAATCCCCCACAAAAATGTCAAAAAACTTAACAGTAAAGTTGCTCAAATGCTTATAAGAAAAAAAAAAGAGGAAGGAAAGAAAAACAAAAATATAAAGAAACATTTTAAAGAAAAAAATTTAAAATTTTAAGACTACTAATTCTCAAATAGCAAAATTGTCACATAAAACAATGCTTATCATTGCAATTTCCCAACACTTTTCCCCAGACTTTTTTTTATTTCCAAATACATTTTGCAAATCCAAAGCACAGAATTGTTTACCATGATGCAGTCGTCCCCCTCAGATCACGATAGCCACCAAAAGCCTCTGATTTCCAAGATGTTTATAAAATGACATATGATCCATCTTTGCTCTCTCTTTCTCTATTGCTCAGCTTACTCTTGATTTCTAACAGTATTTCCTTGTTGTCTGTCCTTTCTGCAGACCCCGAAATCCCTTGTCTTTTCTGATTTTCACCATTTGCTTCAACCAGCAGTTCACTGGAGACCCATCCATCTTGTAATGCCTAAAGTGACAGATGCTCTCAGGAACCACCACACTGCTGAGTGAACAAAAGATAACATCACCTCTAGGAACTCCAGAGAGAAATACAACTGCAACCTTAAGACAGGGGCTGACTTGATAGACATTGGACCATAAACCTCTTCTAAGTGAAACAAAACAAAACAAAACAACAAAAAACAATTGCCACACACACACACACACACACACACACACACACACACACACAATCTGACACAATCAAAGGCAGAAAAGGGTGATTATTTGTGGATTGCTTTTTCACTCTGGAGCTCACTTTTCCCTCCCAACACCTTTATATTGGGGCAATTCACTTGCCAAGAGGCAAGAGAAGTTCTTGGGAAAAAGAGCCTTTCTCAAGTATTTTCTTTTACTCAACCATATTCGAAGTGAAATTTATTCAGGTGTGTGTGTTTCAGTAAAGCTAAGGTTTATGACAGCATTCATAAGCCTGACCTGTCCTACTTGCATAAAGCAACATTTGGACTCAGAAATGCAGACTCGATTCTATTACTAGGCACAGGCATGCTTTGCAAATTAAAAACACATTTAGAAATTAAAAAGCAACGTGTGACCCAATGTCAACAATATGTGTAGCTCATAAAAATGGCTCACCATTCATTCATCAGACAACTTCCAACTTGGGTAAAAAGACAGTTAACAAGAGGATTCTGGGAAG
Organism: Suricata suricatta; assembly: GCF_006229205.1. NCBI lineage: Eukaryota > Metazoa > Chordata > Mammalia > Carnivora > Herpestidae > Suricata > Suricata suricatta. The sequence goes on from NC_043713.1 coordinate 48,461,107, forward strand.
GACTACAGATCTCTTTTCTAACAAAGGAAGGGTCATATTAACATCTCCCAGCAACAAACTAATGACAGGGACGCTTTAGATACAGGGGATGCTGCCTGATGCCATCTAGGGTTCTATTTTTTTGTTTTCTAAGCATCTTATTGAAAACCTTCATGTAGCAATAGGTAAATGCAAATTCTAATGTTTAACTTAAATTTAACGCTAAATTTAGATAAATGCAGTGAAGGGAAAATTTTGAAGAAAAGAAAAACAAAAACTGACTCAAAGGTTACCTAAGAACATTGTGTAATCAATGTCAATTACAGAGATTAACAACTGTTTTTTATAATAGGTATCAAGCAACAAGGAAGTAAAGTCTCTGCTATGGCTAAATACACTATCATTTTCAAACCGCAAACATGATACAAATATCCATATTAAATCTAAAATAGAAAGATGATTAAGAAAAGTTCTGTCAACTATGTTTCTAAAAAGAAATGTAAGTATTTGCCATGGCATTACTTTGATACAAGTATTTTAATTTTCCTTTAAAATTTTTACACAAAAAGCCTTTAGATGCAATTATTTTTCTTTGAAGTCACTAATGACTCTTCTCTCATTCCCATTTTACTAAAAAAAAAAAAAAAAGATATTTTATTTTATCTCCTGGGCTTGAACTATTTGTGGGGTAAAGAAAATGTTCAACTTGATAAATCAACATACTTGGTTTTTAAACATTTTCTAATGTTTCCCTTATTTCCTCAACACTTTAGTGTATCTAAGTGCAAATAATATACTACAAATATTTCAGAATCTCAGAACTTTCAAGTTTTCATTACAATGCTGGCAAAACAGAATGCATACAAAATAATTAAATGAATATGCACAATTTATATAACTAAATGGAAAAATGATTAGAGACTGCTTAGCAACATAAAAAGGATTTGTTCTAATATAAACTTGATCTTTAAACCAGATAATTTTGTTTTTTGATCCTAAATAATTCTCCCAGAACTACTGATCCAAAAGTACCACATCATTCAACACTTTCAACTTTTGGCATTAATACCAAAAAGAGAGATGTGACCTTGAAATGACAGTTCCATTGCAGAAGGCTCCAAAAAAAAAAAAAAAAAACCACTTAAATGACCTACTTTTAAACACAATAGGATCGATATGCATGCAGGAAAAGTATACCCCTGTGGAAAGTTCTTATTGCCTGATTGATCAGAAACAAAACAAAACTTTTCTTTTTTAAGGGCCCCTTCCAGATCACAGTCAGTGCCAGAAATCCACACAGGAAAAAAATCCATCAAAATGAAACCCTAAAAGGGTTTACCCTTCACCATCCTATTTGCACTTCAAAACCCTGTAAGTCCTTCACTTAAACCCCAGGGCTGAACCATTTCAATAATAAGAGAGGTGGCCAGAGGTGATTTATCTCCCATTTGGCCTCTGGACAGAGGCTGTAAGTCTACAAAACTTCCCTTCACTGAGTCAAACCCTCCCCCAAGTCTCAACCTTCATTTGTGCAGCTTTGGATCTGCAACCTTACAAACAACTCATGCCCCTTCCGATCAGATGCGGGAACAGTCTGTAACTCAAGATTTGGGTACATTTTCTTGGCAATGCTTTCACCAAATGGAATGCTGCTGAGTAATCAAAGCTTTGAAAATACCAGGTTAAATTTCAGGTTCTCTTTGTTATAAATTGGGGAAGAAAAGAAACTTTCTTTAGCTTTTCTCTTCTCACATACGGTAATTGTCAGAACTTTTAAAACATCCTCCAATTTACACTTTGACACTCTTAAATGTTTTTGGCCACATCAGCCAACTTCCTGCAGTGATGTTCATCTAAATTTAAATCCTTGAACTGTAAAATATCTTATCCAAGAAAGTACAGATTTCACAGGTCACACACTCCTGGGTCAAAAAGACCTTAAAAACAGATATCAGACCACTATGACTCAACTGATTTATCCTACCCTTGTTATCAAATATGTACTCTATCATCACACAATTTTTCTCTAGTGAAATAAACATCAAACAATGTCTCCAGTTATTGAAAATGAAATATAGGTCCCAAAAGTTATCAAAGGTGAAACATGGTGAAGTTATTCCTTAAAAATGGAGGATATTTTGTCAGTACACATGAATTCTCTATTCCAAAATTACATTTACATGCTTCTTAGTGTAGAAAGAGGATGAAATATATATGCACAGTTTTTCCTATGTTTTTTTGTTTTTTTTCATTAAATGAGTTTGTTTTTCTAATTGATAAATTCTATCTGAATGCCACATTAAATACTAGCACTAAATGATTCCACTATAGTGATTTCATTTTTACAAATTGAAACTTTCAAGCTATGTCACTAACTTCATATATTTACAGACCCATAGGCAAATATATATTTCACTGAAACCAGTGAAGAAACCAGTTAAGAAAAATTTTAAATAATAAAATTAAATATATGTTGATAGTTAAAAATACGAAAAAGACACATTTTTGTCAACTAAAAATTATTTATGTTTTGGGCGCTACTGATCAATAAAAGTTATATTTCTGCCATTAAAAAAATGCAGCATCAACATCCTTATACCTCATTAGCAAATACTTTTCATTTTCAGAGCTCCAACTACCATGAATTCAAGAAAAAACAACCCTCACAGTAAATGACTTTATTGCATGCTACCAGGTCAATGAATCTCAGACTTGTATTTGTGATAACATAATAATTCAAATTGCATATATAAACCAGGAAAAATAGATGACAATAAAAGCCCCTAAAGACATGGGTCTTGATATCACTGAAACAATCTCTGGCATTAATAACAATATTGAGGAAAACAAATTTCTTAACCTACTACTGGACATAAAATAAAAACAAGAATAATGCTTTCTTCAGATAATCAACAAGAGTAAATTGATCCACCACAGAGGAAATATTCAATTTTCATTAAATATTTACTCAATGCAATAGGTTGTTAGGTCTATTTAGGCCTCAAAGAAAAAAATAGTTCCTGTCTGGTAGGAATCAGGTCTTGGGAGAATTGAATGGAGATGAGAGGCAGTTCCTCAAGTCCTGACACTATATTTCAAATTGACAATGCTAAAACATATAGTACTACTTTGAAATCTGATACAAAGAAAAGTAATACTTATCATGACCAGCACTAAGTAATGTATAGAACTGTTGAATCACTATATTATACACCTGAAACTAGTATAACACTGTATGTTAACTATCTTGGAATTAAAATAAAAAACTTAATGGGGCACCTGGGTAGCTCAGTCGGTTAAGGTTTTGACTTCAACTCAGGTCATGATCTCATGGTTCGTGAGTTCGAGCCCCACGTCGGGCTCTGTGCTGACAGGTCAGAGCCTGCAGCCTGCTTCAGATTCTGTGTCTCCCTCTCCCTCTGCTCTTCCCCTGCCCATGCTCTGTCTCTCTCAAAAAATAAACATTTAAAAAATTTTTAATAAAAAACTCAATAAAAAATAGAAAACAAAAAAACAAAGTGACACTTAACAGCTATTAATTTTAATAAGGTTTTGACTGGGTAAGCAATTTCATTTCCTATTGTAGCACAATAAAATTCAGATGTTCAAAATCGGCAGTCCCCAACTCTTCTACTCGATAACATAGCAAATGACTGATATTCTCTGGGTCTCTTATCTATAACATGGGAAAAAAAGTAAATACATTTCTAAATTGAAAACATTATGGTGGTAATGGGGGTGGGGAAGGGATCCCATTCACAGTAGCAACAACAAAAATAATACCCAGGAATCAACTTAATGACAGATATATGATAACATTTTTTAAATTGCCAGTCTTTAGGTGATTTAAGTGAAATTTTACACACATAGAGAAATGTGCTAGATGTTTTTTTAATTTTTATTTTATTTTAAAATTACAGATTTATTCTCAAATGCTAGAGCAAATAATGTCATTCAACAATATTTATTGAGTATAAGGTAGAATTGAGGTTTTAATTTTTTTTTAACTCATCATCTTTTTTATTATTTATTTTCTTAAAAATTTACATCCAAGTTACTTAGCATATAGTGCAATAATAATTTCAGGAGTAGAATCCAGTGATTCATTCCCTACATATACACCCAGTGGTTATCCAACAAGTGTCTTCCTTAATAACCCTTACCTATTTAGTCCATCTCTCCACCCACAACTCCTCTAACAACCCTCAGTCTATTCTCTGTATTTAAGTCTCTTATGTTTTGTGCCCTTCCATGTTTTCATATTATTTTTGCTTCCCTTCCCTTGTGTTCATCTGTTTTATATCTTAAATTCCACTTATGAGTGAAATCATATGATATTTGTCTTTATCCAACTGACTAATTTTGCTTAACATAATATACTCTAGCTCCATCCACATTGTTGCAAATGGCAAGATTTCATTCTTTTTAACTGCTGAATAATACTTCATTTTGTGTGTGTGTGTGTGTATATATATATATGTATATATATACACACACACCACATCTTCTTTATCCATTCATCTGTCAATGGACGTTTTGGCATTTTCCATACTTTGGCTATTGTAGATAGTGCTGCTATAAACATTGGGGTGCACATGCACCTTTGAAAATGTGCTAGGTGTTTTAAAGAGAAACTGAGTTGTTGTAAAAATATGTTTCTCAAACAAAATAATAAACTTAACACAATTCCATTTAAAGTATCAGAGTTTTATGGGAACATTGTGAAGACATCTATGGAGATATTAAAAGAAAATTGTGAGAAAAAAAGATGGGAAAAAAGTCTCTTCACAAAAGTTATAAGGGGAGGTAAGTCAAAAGAAATGTTAAATCATATCGTGAGGAAAGAGCTTTCAGTCATTAAATCTACGTATCTATGTCACTAAATCCAATAAACATATTTTTGGTCCTCCTTTAACATGCCCTCTTGGTAGATTTCTTGAAATTTCCTTTTCTTCAGCTGGATTTCATCTCACAGCCTCTTTGGTATTCTTCCTTCCCTATGCTGCTTCTCACTTTCCTTTGCACTCCCACAATACACCACCCAGAAATGAAATGCTGGAGTTCCACAAGGTTTAGTCTTTGGTAGCCATCTTCCAAGATGGCTTCAGTGATTCTTGCCTCCTATGTAATCCCTCCCCCCACACTGAGTCAGGCTTGACTTGTACGATCACTAAAATACCAAACAAGTGACAGCCTGAGATTTCCAAGGCCATTAAAATACTGAAGTTTCTGCCTTGACTTCTTGGATTACTTGCTCTAGGAGAAGGTAATCACCATGCTATAAGGACACTCAAACAGTTTTGTGGGTGGGACCTAAGGTTTCCTACCAAGAGCTAGTGCGAACTTACCTAATTGTTCTCCTTGGCTCCTCTCTAGCACCCCCCAATCATTTCTCTGCATTACAGTGCAAATATAACCTGCCAATCCTTTGCTAGAGCCTGTCATGGTTTTACATTGCTCTAAGTATAAAAATCATTAGTGTAAATACCCTTGCCCATCTCTCTAGCCTTATCCTGCACTGTTCTTTTCCTAAATGCTGTGCTCCAGCAACACTGACCAACCTTTAAATGCCTATGTTCCCTCTGCCTGTAATCCCATTCATTTTATCTTTTACTTTTGCCCATTTAAATCCCCTCATTCAGGGGCACCTAGGTGGCACAGTTGGTTAAGCATCTGACTTCAGCTCAGGTCATGATCTCACAGTTTGTGGGTTTGAGCCTTGCATCGGGGACCCTGGAGCCTGTTTCAGATTCTGTGTCTCCCTCTCTCTCTCTTCCCCTCTTTCATTCTTGCTTTGTCTCAAAAATAAATAAACAAACAAACAAAAAGAAATCCCCTCATTCTTTAGGTCTCAAGCATTGCTTCCCTGTTCCCCTTATTTCTTGCTAAAAGCTCTCATAGGACCTTATTAATATTTTTATTAGCATTTAATACATTGATCAGCTATATAATTTGTGTATTAATGTTTGTCTTCCCTAATAACTCTAAGCTACATGAAGGTAGGGACTATGTTTTTCTGTTTTTGCCTATTATTGATATCACAGCAACTATTGTAGTGCCTCCTACTGAGAAGGTACTCATAAACACTGCTTGAATAATTAAATAATTTAAAGTGTAGGGCTACCACAAGAATGAGAAGCTCATTGGAGACAGTCCAAGAAAACTTTATTATCTATAAGAATTATTACATGACCATACTCAGTGGGAAAACTGACAGCTTTTCCCCTAAGGTCAGAAACCAGACAAGGATGTCTACTCTCACCACTTTTACTCAACATGGTACTGGAAGTCCTAGCCATAGCAGTCAGACAATAAAAACAAATAAAAGGTGGGTGTCTGGGTGGCTCAGTTGGTTAAGCATTCGACACTTGGTTTGGTCTCAGGTCATGATCTCACAGTTCATGAGTTTGAGCCCCATGTTAGGCTCTGTGCTGACAGTGCAGAGGCTGCTTGGTATTTCTCTGTCTCTCTCTCTCTGCCCTTCCCTTGCTCATTCACTCACTCTCAAAATAAAATAAAATAAAATAAAATAAAATAAAATAAAATAGGGCTGCCTGGATGGCTCAGTCTGTTGAGCATCTGGCTTCAGCTCAGGTCATGATCTCACAGTTCATGTGTTTGAGCCCCAGGTCAGGCTCTCTGTGCTGACAGCTAGCTCAGAGCCTGGAGCCTGCCTTCAGATTTTGTGTCTCCCTCTCTCTTTGACCATCCCCTGCTCATACTGTCTCTCTCTTCCTCTCTCTCTCTCAAAAATAAATAAAACATTAAAAAATTTTTAAATAAATACATAAAATAAACATTTAAAAATTTTTTAAAAGGCATCAAAATTGGTAAGGAAGATGCAAATTTTCACTATTTGCAGATGATATTACTATATATAGAAAACCCTAAAGACTCCATTAAAAAACTACTAAAACTGATAAATGAATCAGTAAGGTCAGAGGATGCAGAATCAATGTATGGAAATCCATTGCATTTCTGTATACTAATAATGAAGCAGCAAAAAGAGAAATTAAGAAAACAATCCCACAGGTGTGCTATTTTGAAGGGGTACATGAATGCCAATGTTTATAGCAGCACTATTGACAATAGCCAAAGAATGGAAAGAGTCAAAATGCCCATCGACAGATGAATGGATGCAGAAGATGTGGCATATATATATACATACATACAATGAAGTATTACTCAGCAGTCAAGAAGAACGAAATCTTGCCATTTGCAACAACGTGGATGGAACTAGAGAGTAATATGCTAAAGAAAATTAGAGAAAGACAAATATTACGTGACTTCACTCGTATGTGGAATTTAAGACACAAAACAGATGAACATAAGGGAAGGGAAGCAAAAATAATATAAAAACAGGGAGGGGGACAAAACATAGGAGAGTCTTAAATACAGAGAACAAATTGAGGGTTGCTGGAGGGGTTGTGGGTGGAGGGATGGACTAAATAGGAAAGGGGCATTAAGAAAGACACTTGTTGGATGAGAACTGGGTGTTATATGTAGGGAATGAATCACTGGATTCTTCTCCTGAAATCATTACTGCACTATATGGTAACTAACTTGGATGTAAATTTAAAAATAAATAAATAAATAAGCAAAGAAATAAGTAAAATGTAAAAGAAATAAAGAAAAAAGAAACATCCCATTTATAATTGCACAAAAAATAATAAAATACCAAGGAATAAACTTAATCAAAGAAGTGAAAGACCTGTACTCTAAAAGCTATGAAACACTGATGAAAGAAATTGAAGATGATGGAAACAAATAGAAAAACATTCCATGTTCATGGGTTTGAAGAACAAATATTGTTAAAATGTCTATACTACCCAAAGTAATCTATTGATTTAATATAGTCGCTATCAAAACACCAACAGCATTTTTCACAGAAGAATCCTAAAATTTATATGGAATCACAAAAGATCCCAAATAGTAAAAGCAATCTTGAAAAAAAAAAAACCAAAGGTATCACAATTCCAGGTTTCAAGTTATATTACAAGGCGATAGTAATAAAAATAGACACAGAGATGAAGAGAATAAATAGAAAGCCAAGAAATAAACCCATAATTATATGGCCAATTAATCTTTGATAAAGGAGGAATGAATATTCAATGGGAAAAAAGACAGTCTCTTCAACAAATGGTGGTAAGAAAATTGGACAGCTACTTGCAAAAACATGAAACTAGACCACTTTCTTTCACTGTACACAAAAATAAACTGAAAATGCATTAAGGATCTAAACGTGAAGACCTGAAACCTTAAATAATCCTTGAAGAGAGCACAGGCAGTAATTTCTCTGACATCGACTGTAACAATACCACTCTAGATATGTCTCTTGAGGCAAGGGAAACAAAAGCAAAAATAAACTATTGAGATTACGTCAAAATAAAGTTTCTACACAATGGAAACAATCAACAAAACTAAAAGGCAACCAGTAAATGGTAGAAGATATTTTCAAATGACATATCTGATAAAGGGTTAGTATCCAAAATATATGAAGAACTTATGCAACTCAACACCCTCCCCCAAAACAAATTCAATTTAAAAATGGGCGGAAGACATGAGCAGACATTTCTCCAAAGAAGATATCCAGATGGCTAAAAGAAGTTCATGAAAAGATGTTCAACATCACTTGCCACCAGGAAAATACAAATCAAAATGAGGTATCACCTCACACCTGGTAGAATGGTAAAAATAAAAAAATTCAAGAAACAACAAGTGTTAGTGAGGAGCTGGAGGAAAAGGAACCCTCATGTGCTGTTGGCGGGAATGCACTTGGTGCAGCTACTGTGGAAGACATTTGGAGGTTCCTCAAAAAATTAAAAACAGAACTGTCCCATGATCGAGGAATCACACTACCAGGCATTTATCCCCCAATACAAAAATATTAACTCAAAGGGATATATGCACCCTTATGTTTATTACAGCATTATCTACAACAGCAAACTATGGAAGCATCCTAAGTTTCCATTGATAGATGAAGGGATAAAGAAGATGTGGTAAAAATGAAATCTTGCCATGTGTAACAACATGGATGATCTAGAGTGTATTATGCTTAGCTTAATAATTAGTCAATAAAAGACAAATACCATATGATTTCATTCATATGTGGAATTAAGAAACAAAACAAATCAGCAGAGGCAAAAAAAAAAAAAAAGAGGGAGATAAACCAATAGATAAACCAAATAGACGCTTAACTATAGACAACAAACTGATGGTTACCAGAAGGAAGGTGGGTAGAAGGATGGGGAAAATAGGTGATGTGGATTAAAGAGTACACTTATCATATGAAAAAAAAAAGAAAAATATTTTGGAGATCTTTCTACATAAGCATGTAAAGATCTACCTCATTCTTAATTTGTGGCTGAAGAGAATTTCCTGACATGTATACATCATGATTATTTTAAAGTAGTCCCTTAATGATGGATACTGAATTTGCAATCTTTGTTATTACTAAAGATATTGTAATAATCAACTCTGCAACTAATTAATACACACCGATTTAGTACCTGGATAAATGTCTGGAAGTAAAATTGCTGATCAAAGGATATGTGCAGTTTTAATTTTGTTAAATGTTCCCTGGTTTTGTTTTGTTTTATCACACACAAAGCAGTCTTCATTTCTTCTACACATTAGAAACATTTTCAATTATAGATCAGTATCTCTAAGGTCCACATCAAGCAGGAAATCACCAAAAGCAAAGAAAAGCTGGGTTGGAAAGAATCCCTGATAATCAGGTACCAAGTGAGAGTTGAACTAATGGCTGAACCAATTTACATTCCCATCAGCAATTTATGGATCCCTATACTTTCAACAATGTAGAATATTATCTACTTTTGGATCCTTGTCAATTTGACAGGTAAAAAATGATATATTTCAATGTAGTTTTAATCTACATTTCTCTTACTATAGATGAAATTGAGTATCTTTTCAAATATTTAAATGCCCTTGAATTTTCTTCTCTGAAAATTCTCTGAATTTTCTTCTCTGAAAATTCTCTGAATTTTCTTTATTCATTTTTATATTTGGTTGTTGGTTTTAGTCTTGATTTGTAGGAGCTCTTTATATTTTAAAGAATTTTGTCCTTTGTGTATAATATGTGGTGCAACATTTTCCCCCAGTTTTCCATTTTGCCTTTGCTTTTGGTGTTTAATGTTTTCCCAAACAGAAAATTTTAATTTTCATATAATTAAATTTATCAATTGTTAAAATGTTAAAAAGCTGCATGGAAACACAGAACTCACTTTGCTTGTTTAATTAAACGATCTACTTAAGTGTTTATTCCCTAGAAGCATTAAGAAAGCAAAGGAGTGGAGTAGAGGTAGAGTAAGTTAAGAAAAGAATATATCTTGGGACACCTGGGAGGCTCAGTCAGTTGAACATTTGACTCTTGATTTTGGCTCAGGTCATGATCCCAGGAATGGGGGGATTAAGCTGTGTGTTGGGCTATGTGCTGAGTGTGGAGCCTGGTTAAGATTCTCTCTCTCTCTCTCTCTCTCTCTCTTTCTCTCTCTCTTTCTCTTTCTCCTTCTCTCTCTCTTCCTCTGCCCCTCCCCCTCAGCTCACACACATACACAGTGTCTCTCTCTCAAAAGAAAAAAGAATCTAAATAGAACCCCAAAGGTGTTATTTTTCTATTTAAAAAAAGAATTTTTTCAGTTTATTTATCATTTTTTAGGGAAAAATAGATATTTCCACCTTATCTACTCTCTCTTGCTTTTGCAAAAGGGGCAGAAACACATACACAAACACACACACCACAGAAACAGGAGAGCTAGGGATAAAGCATGGACAAGGGTTTGAAGTTGTCAACAGGAGCTTGGGATGAAAAGTTTGAATCAGTAGCTTCCTATCTGAGAAGAAACAGAATGAACATCTTTAGACCCATGCATTTCTTGATTCTCGATTTTAAATTAGTGGAAGGGGTGCATACTTCTGGTAGATGGGAGAGGACCCCAGGCAAAAGTGTCAACCATGGGTTGATTTTTTTTTTTTACAACAAGAATGTCTATGGATTTTCTCCCTCATTCTCCAGATTCTAACTCCTAACCCTTTCTCTACCTCCTATAAACTTTCTACCTTTCTTTAGTCCATAGTTGAAAAACATGAAAGCCAATTAGCATTTGTTACCATCTTTGCTGGTAACTCCTATAACTACATCATTGGCCATAATATCTTTTCTGAGTTGCTGATCTCCACCCAAACTCAGTATGTCCAAAATTAGTATGTCTAAAACAAAACTCATGAGTATTAGAGTAAAAACTATTCCTATTTCCTGATTTCATTATTTTTATTTTTTCACCTAGAAAGTACTGTGAACTGTGCTAGGAAGGATAATAAAGGTAATCTCCAATCTCAAAGAGATCCCAGTCTAGAGGTGAAGACAGATATGTAAATGTGTAAATGTTCACTAGAGGCAGGAGCAACGTACTAAAAAAAATCATTACAGAAAATGTAGTGATTTTGTCTGGAGAAATGAAGAAAATATCAAAGAAGAGATGACATTTGAGTGGCTTTAAAGGAATCACCAAACAGAATTGAGAGGGCCTCACAGGCTAATAAAACAGAATGTTAAAGCCATGATGTATTTTAGAAATACTGAAGGTTCATTGTTGGGGGAGGGGTTGTATGGCAAGAGAAGAGAATAAAATAGTAGGTTGAGGACTCACTGCCCTCCACATTCTGCTGAAGCCACTGCTACAACCACAATGCCAAAACGAAAGCATAATCAGAAGCAGCAGCTGCTACTCCAGCAGTCCCCACTGCCAGAGGAAGAAGATAAGGAAGACAACCCAGCCTTCTGCATCCTCCCGCTATGGCCAGTGGAAAGTGTGGTGACCCTAAGTGGGCCCCAAAATGGAATCAGTCCCAAATTGGAATCCACTTGCATGTCCACCATCAGTATAATGGATAAATAAGTTGCTGTTTCTGCATGCAGTGGGATACTATGCTGCAATGAAAATGAACTCCTGCTATCAGCAACCTGGATGAATCTCATAAATACAATGTTGAGAGAAAGGAGCCAGGCAAAAAAGAATGGAGACTCTCTTCACAGAGGTCCTCCAGAACCAAGGGGACCAATGATTCCACCATGGCTGAGTCTCCTACCTCTTCTCCAGGGCAGAGGCTCACTCTGGGGAGGCCTACGCATCAAGTATGGCCCATTGATCATGGTGGATGATGGGGGCCAAAGCTGAATCTCCTTTTCCTGATGAGGCCATTAAGGTCCTTTCCGGGGAGGCTTTCCCAAAGAGCAGAGAATTCCTTAAAGGCTCAAAAGTTGGTTTTTTATCAAGAATACCAATCCATCCAAGGACAGACCTCAGGTTATGGAAGATAAATCTGACCCTCCTGTCTGGTGACACTTTGCCAAAAAGTCACTGCCAATATGAAGACCACTGTGCCTTCTACTATCCAGGTGTCAACAGACCTCTCTGAGAGACTGTGCCTTCCATCCAGGCTAGAAGGAGCCCTTTGTGACCTAGTGGCCATATATTTCCCTGTGGCCCTGTGATGGCTACTATGAGGCTGTTCCACTCACCACTCTATCAATGACACCCACCCCCATCTGCCACTTCCCCCATTTGGGGTCTAGAATTATGTTCTATCACTGGTCTACAGTATGCACTCCTTCTTCTGTTCCAGCCCTCAGAAACTCGCCTATAGGACCCCAACTTTGTTCCCATCACCGGCCTCCTGCATCTTTTTCCCCTCACCAACGAACTGACTGTTGAAGAGGAAACCTCTTTGGTGCTGTTTCTTGTGCATGAGTCCTCCCAGCCCCGAGTACTGCCCTTGATTCCTGAGAGCCATTGAGCAGTTTTCTACCATTCTTTTCTTCTAGCTGCTTATTTTAAGTCCTTTTAAAAAATGTTTATTTATTTATTTTGAGAGAGAGAAGGAGAGAGAGCAAGGGAGGGGCAGAGAGAGAAGGAGAGAGAGAGAATCCCAAGCAGACTCCATGCTGTCAGCATAGAGACCAATGCAGGGCTCAATCTCAGATTTGTGAGATCATGATCTGAGCTGAAACTAAGAGCCAGAAGCTTAAGTGACTGAGCCACCTAGGTGCCCCTTAAGTCGTTTTTACATGATCCCCTGTCAGACCCCCAATGCCGTCAGCTGCTCTGTAACACAAACCAGGTTGTCTAACCTGGGTCAATTTTGGATGACTCATACAGTACTGCTCCCTGAAAGGCCACCTGCCCTATGTTCCAGATGTTGTAGTTTCTGCATCAGTAGCATGAACCCCATGGCTCTGGTCTTTCATCACTGTGCTTTGTGAAACTGTGCATCTCCTCATAGCCTTTCTCAGTGTCTGTGGCACTTTGGTGACCTCCTAATACTAGGTAAGCTTTTCTGCCAAAATGGTGCCCTGTAGATTTTCTGCACCCCTCAACATGGGAGAATTGGAATATTTTCTGCAAGACTGCCTCTCTGGTCCTCCACATTCTTCTCCTGGTGTCAGTTTTTCTGGGTTTGATACAAGCCCATGAGATGCCCTTTAAAGCCTCTGACAGGCTATGCCATGTCCTTTCCAGCCTACTTTAGTTAGATGACATCATTGTGAGGCCACCAGCCCTTCTGTTTCAATCCTGTGAATCTCCACCCAGCCTACCTCTGTGTGGATCCTGGACAGTATTGTCACTCTCTTCCCAGCTTCTCCCCCCACATCCCTGGCACTGGTTGTTTCCTGTGAAAATGGCAGTGAACAGGTTCAGTTTTGAACCGGCCCTGAAAAAAGGGGACAAGAGTTGTGTGGGCAAGAGGCAGGGATGACAGCCATTGGAGAAGTGAGAATAAACTTTTTTCTTTTGAATATTTTTTGTATGAGTGATAAATGCAGTAGAAACAAATAAAAAGTAGGTTGAAGAAGTCTGTATGGGAACTTATATGCCAAATTAGGAAGTTGAATTTTGTCCCAGAAGCAGAAGAAAGTCAATGGAAGCTTACAAAAAAATTACCATAATTAGATTTTTTAAAGTATAGAAGATAACTCTGGCAATAATGTGAAAGTTAGAGACCAGAAAAAAGGTTTCTGAAGAATCTAGGAGGAGTTGATGGGGACTGTACATAATCAAAGCTGTCCCTTAGGTAGGGAGTTAGACATTCAGGACTCAAGCTCAGGAATGGGAACTCAACAAACAGACCCTGGAGACAGATAGTTGCCAGATGGACAACTATTGTTTGTACTGGGGAGATTACTTAGGGACTGCCACTGTAGAGAAAGTATGTGGAGTAAGGGTCAAGGAGGGAAGTCTGAGAAACACCGTCACTTGAGAGTCAGCCAAAGGAAGAGGAAAACCTCTTTGCAGAAGAAGGAGCAGTAGGAGAAGCAGGAAGGAAACCAGGACCCTGTGGGGTTTTGAAAACCAAAGGACAAGAGAGTTTGGAGAAATGGGAAGTAGTCAACAGTTTCAACAGAAAAGGAAGGTCAAATAGGATCAAGAATGAAAATGTACCATGTAGCAATTAGTCTTTCAAGAAGTATGGTGAACTAGGATGGAAATCCGTTGGTAGCTGTTGGAAAGGTAGAATGGCAGGAAAGATATTAGAATGAGGGATGTTCACAGGATGACTTTCTTCCCTCCAAGGAAATGGAGAGGTGGTGACACCAAAGAGAGGAAATGATTAATGGAATAAGGTCCTGGACGGGCGGAGAAAGGAAAGAGGAACAGATGAAAGACACACACCAATGGTAGAACCACAGGGCAGGATTCCGGGTCCCTGATCATAGTGGAGATGCTTTACCAGCCGTAGACAATTACCTCCAAACTTTGTTTATATGGAAAAGAAATAAACTTCCAAATTTAATGTTTCCTGTCATGTGCAGACAAATGTACTCCTAACTGATATAGGAGAGAAGGGATTTCAAAGAACAAGCAAGTACTTCTTACAAGCATGAAGACAAGAAATAGCACAGCATGTTCTGAAGACAAGACCAGTCTGTAATTGCTAGACTATCAAATGTGAAAGAGGGAACAGTAGGAAAGGAAGATGAAAATATAGACCCAGTTGTGAGGAGCTGAAGCTGGATCCTATGGATAAAAAGTAGCCACATGAAAGGATGTTAAACAAAGAAATTACATGTTCTCATTTCAGCTTTGAATAGATTCTTCTCGTGGCAGTCTGGAAGGGGCTCAAGTGGAGAAAAAACAGGATATAGAGACAGTTCTCAGAAACTTCTACTAATAGTCCCGGTGAGAGATCATGATGCCCGCATGGGTGCAGTTATGGAAGAGATACAGAGGGATGGAGAGACCTGAAAAATACTTAGGAATTAAATCAGTAGGAATTGGTGACCAATATCATGGGCAAATGATTCAGGGTGAAGCCCAAGTCTCTATCTTGCATTGCTTTTCACCATCCTCACTGTTAGTCCCTCAATTCAGGCATGCCACTACCTCATACATTCATTCAGTAGATATATATTGAGTGCCTTCTCTGAGGCAGGTCCTGCAGATACAATGGTGAACAATACAGAAATGGTCTTTGCTCTCCCTGATCTTAGACAGGAATACCATTGCTGAAAGCTTCCTATGTGATAACTCTTTTAACCCTCCAAATACTCTTTGATGTAAGTATTACTATGTTCCCATTTTTCATATGAGGTAACCCAGTCTTAAAAGTTTAATAATTTGCTCAAGCTCATATGGCTAACTGGCAAGTGGTGGTGCCAGGAATCACATGCAGATCCACCTTACTTTAAGGCATGGTTTTGTTTTGTTTTATTTTGTTTTATTTTGTTTTGTAGGCTCTACACCTAATGTGGGGCTTGAACTCATGACCCCAAGATCGAGTCACATGACAAGAGTCACATGACAGTGACTGAGCCAGTCATGTGCCACCTAGAGCCATGTTTTTAATCACTTGACTATGTTCTTTCTCATGCAATGACATATAATGTTTTGAATAACAAGAAGGATGGTGGTTTGGATCACTGCAGCCTCCCAACGGGACATTCTTTCTGCATTTGCATGTTTCGAAAGTACAAATTGGGGAGAATGGTGGTACCTCCTCTGATTGAGGGCACTTGGAGGAAGAAGATGAGGCTTTGCATGGAAGGTGATAGCTACATTTAGGTCTAAAATATATACTGATTTTTAGACGGCTCTGAAATATCCAAGTAGAGATACCCAGCAGTGACATGGTAGACAAGTCTAAAGTTTGGAGGGAAACAGGGTTGGAGACAAAGCACTTGACATCACTAGTACTTAGAGGTCAGCTAAATCAAGCCAATTACTGGCACTCTTTAGGGCTCCTAGAAGTAAGAGAAGCAGCCTGCTGAGAAAAGGGCAGTTGGGTACAGGCTTAAAGGGAGTGGAGTAGATTTAGGATAATTGATTAGAGAAAAAAAGAGAGGAATTCACTAAGGGTACTCAACTCAGGATATAATTAAGTTGTATTTAGGATTAGAGAGAATGAATTTATAGTTGATATCCATCTGCATGATTGAGGGATTTTCTCAAGCTGAAAAAAAAAAAAAACCAACCCCCAAAACCAAAACAAATCAACAATAGGAAGTCTTGCCAAAATTTTATTATTTTACTAGTTCCTTTCTTTTCTCTCATTCTGATTCAAGACTTTGCCTGTGAATTCCCAGAGCACCCTGATTTTACCTTTGATCTGCTAATGAACACTTAACCTATCAGGTTTTATTTAAGTCCACCTCCCCTTTGGACTTTGAAATCCTCAAAGTTCTTGGAGTCTTTGAGAACTCCAAAGTTCTTCACCTTTTGAAATCTGTGTTTTTAAATCATTTTTATTCCCTATTATGTACTTGTTTTATCCCCATGTTAGGCTGAGTCTCTAAGGGGAGGGATTGTGATTTTGCACAGTTCTATGGGAGCATCACTGTAGTTCCATACCTTACACACAATATTTTGTTAAACATTTGTGGGATAGGATTGACTTTAATCTGGAACCTGCAATGTGGAAACTAACCAACTATCTAATTCTATCAAGCAGTAATTTTAAGTTTTCAGACTTAGAATAAATAATCCCCTCCTCTCAGCCTTTCATCCTCTGTTTTTCATTAAGAAGTAGTTAGGACACCTCCACCAGGTACATAACATTTTGTCTTTGGAGTTTGGACCCTACAGGCAGCTCTCTAGGCTCTTTGACCACGGATGAGCTACTCAGCATTTCTGGATCTGCTGAATCCATGATAATAAAACTCAGATGATTGGACCTGATGATTGCAGATGTCCCTTTTCATTCTAAAACCCAAAAACACCAAAAAAACCCAAAACAACAAAAAACAAGAAGATAAAAATAAAATAAAATAAAATCCAAGCATTTCATAACTCCTGGAAGACCTTGAAACCACACTTAAGAATACTGCCTTAATAAAGCACAATTAAAACATGGGCTCCAAGTGAAATAAGTCAGAGACACAAGAACCATATGACTTAAATAATATATGGAATCTAAAAAAAAAATAATGAACAAGCAAAAACAAACAAATACCAGAAAGAGACCCATAAATACAGAGAACAAACTGGTGGTTGACAGAGGGGAGGTGGTTGGGGGAAGGGCAAAACAGGTAAAGGGGATTAAGAGGTACAAACTTCACACTATAAAATAAATAAGTTAAAGGGCTGAATAGTATAACATAGGGAATATAGTCAATAATATTATAATAATTTTGTATGATGACATATGGTAACTATACTTATCATGGTGAGCATTTCATAATGTATGTAATGGTCAAATCACTATGTTGTACATCTTAAACTAATATAATATGTCGACTATACTTATATTAAAAAAAATGGGTGCCATGTTTTACAATTAGAAAACAGTAAACAAATCCCCATCTCTATAAAGTTGGGCTAGAATGAACTTCCTTTAATCTTCACAGAGCATACTGCCTCTAAAATGAAGACACTGGCATTTTATATTTAATTATTGCTTTGACTGCTGGTTAAAACATTGAACAGATGCAAGATGTTTTTCAATGGTAGATTTATCCAAAAATCAAACAAAAGAGCACTGTCATTCATTTTGCTAGTAAAAAGACAAGAAGGCTAGAATATGAAACACCATCTCAGATCTCTTGTGTACCTTAGGTGACACTTTCTTTTTTTTTCAGATTAGAAATTAAAGAGAAGTGACTTACTCAAGGTTATAGATGTATTAAATGGCAAGGCTGGTAGTAGAAGTCAAGGCTTCCAGTCATATGCTTTTTTGTTTTTAAACAACCAAACTGGTCAAAAATCTCCTGAAAGACAAAAACAGATGAAGGTGAAATGCCAGTTGGTTGAGTTTAAACAGAGATCCCACTTTGTTCTTTCCAGGTTCAATAATAAACAATTCCAGTGATTAGCATGAAGGGCTGGCAGATGA
Organism: Suricata suricatta; assembly: GCF_006229205.1. NCBI lineage: Eukaryota > Metazoa > Chordata > Mammalia > Carnivora > Herpestidae > Suricata > Suricata suricatta. The sequence goes on from NC_043713.1 coordinate 48,479,431, forward strand.
AACATTTAACTCCTAAGGGAAAATATTTGTATTTTTGCACCAAAGTTAGTAAATCAATTGTAAAAACTAAAGTAAATGGAAAATAAAGATAATTAGCAAAACCAGAACTCAATTTTCCTTCACTCTTTTGGAAGACAGAGAAAAACAAAACAAAATCCCCATGGTTCCCTTCATTAGCAGCCAGGGTGGTGAGTCCCATTGTAAATCCCACTTATAAAGACTCATGGCTACCTGCAGAGCCTAGGAGTACCAATCACATTAGTGAAGATACCAGATGACCAAAGGAAGCAGTCAGGGTCTGGGAAAGCTAGTAAACAAAAGGCAGCATTCCAAATGAATGCCATTGCTAGAGTATGCATTGTAAAATGCCTGGATTTGAGAACCCTAAAGCAGATTAGTTTAAGGCAACAAAAGATTCAAACAAGATACAAAGAACCCATTTTGACACATTAAGAAATTGTCTTCATTAGGTTATCAGGTGCTTAAGTATAATCATTAAAAAAAATAATAATAATTCCATCTAAGTTGTGTTTCAAGAAGTTGTCCTAAAAGAACAGGGACTTAAACATGGTTCCTGAATATAACATGTTTATGACCAAAATTCATGAACCAGATTTGCTAGCCTTTTCCCTTTTAATCTTCCTGACATTTTAAAGCCCTGTAATGACCTTAAATGATCTATATTTAAACTTAAAAAACCATGGGTACCATGTTTCACCATGAAATACACACCATTTCAATGTACCACTCTGTTCATGAGTACTGCTACTTTATGCACCAACTAGAAAAACTTGAATCTCTCTAAGAGTAAGTAACTTTTCTTCCATTTTATTGTAATACTTTTAAGTATGAATTACCAAAATGGAAAGCAGCAAAACATTAGGCTATGGTATAATTTCCTGGACATTTTCCATCACTTCCCACGCTTGTTTGGCTTTTGTCACAAAGTTTAGACTCAAATACAGTTTAGGTGTTTAAGTTTGAAAATTTGGAAGGAAAACCTTATTTACTTCCATGTGAGGAAGGCTAATATTTGCTGCTGTTTGTTTTGTTTTGAAAGAGGAATTAGGGAATTATGTTAAATAAATTTAATAACTTCCAATACGATTGCCAGTTTTATTCACTAGATATCCATAGTGGTAGGCTTAATAATGCTGATATAAGGTAGAAGTAATTACTTATTGAAAATCCTGTAAGAAGACATGTTACTGACAATATGTGTAAGATTAGATCAAATGGCTTTCTATTCAACATTTTCAGACCATCAATCAGTCTGAAATTTTACAAATGTATTTAAAGACCCTCTATCAATAGCAGATAAGCAGACAGGCAAAAGTAGTTCTGATAATTTAAATAGTCCTAAAATTCTATAAGCCCAATCTTGAGTTATAATGATGAGAACCTTTTCCTGTTTATATTTGAAAATTAATTTCTCATCATACCTCAATTTGATAATTGTCCCTCACCTAGAACAAAAGTAGTTCAGCTCCCACTTTCCCTTTGAGAGGTACTCCACTGTTTGTCAAACCCTAATAGGGTCTTAAGCAAGGCTTCACTGACACAGAAGGAAACAGTTCACAACTAATGAGCTGATATCACCTGAAGCCTTTAGGCCAGGTGAAAAGTTTGACTTCATTTATGTTCATGTGGGAAGACACTGAAAAATTTCAGTGAGTATGAACTAACAGCTTTCTGGCTTCATCTCATCCTGAGGCTTAAAAAATATAATCATAATAACATTATAGTAAGATTAAAATTTGTTGTACTATTTATTTAAAAATATAATCAATCACCCTTGTTTGACAGAGGCAAAAGAAAGTAGAAAAATAAAGAGACTGGTGACTGAGTCACATTTCAAGCTTGCAGTAGCAGATGATGGGCACAACTCTCATCCTCCACTCCCTCAAACCCTCATAGTGCTGTGGCTTCTCCAGTCTTTTCAGTTTTGTCACATAGACGGTGGCAGACATATGCCCTATCAAGTCAGTAACAGAATTTTCTCAGATATCTCCTTATTTGCTGACTGCATTCATGGAAAGCCTCCTTTCATTGTCTCATCTATTCCTCCCCTCTCTCCTTGGTAGCTCAGAGACAGAACCAAGAATGGCCTGACTTGTGTGTCCCTATAGCAGTGAAGAAAATGGTGTGGAGGTGAAAAATCTGATTCAAATCACGTTCTAATACTTTGCAATCACGTGGCTTGAGGCTACTTATTATCTGTAAAATGAGAATAAGATCTCCTACCTCATAGGATTATAGTAGATCGTGTATGCAGAGCACCTGGCTTATATTAGACATACAATAAATGTTAATACTCTTACAGAAATCCCTAACCATAAGAAGAATTATGCTTTTACAGAGTGTTCTCTCATGTATATTATAATCTTTGTAAGATTACCACACCCAGAAGAAGCAAGGTACTCAAATGCATGTCCTCTGATGCCAGAAACAACTTTTTTTCTGTTCGGCTACTATGTGAGGGGCTATGGTGGTAGAGACCACATCATATTCCTATATCATCAGTGCCTGTGGGTAGGGATGTGGAGCATGGGCTGAACTGGGAGGGATCTTAGAAGTAAGCAAATGAAGCAAAAATATATAATCAAACCAACCATACTACTTGGTAGGGTAACTGTCAGAGAAATAAACTGCCCTTAAGGTTTATCAATAAAATATCCTTTATGGTAAAAAAAGAAAATAAGAATTAAAAGTAAAACATAATTATAGTATCCTAGGTGCTAAATATTTATAAGAATGTGATTATATTAAGTTGGTCAAAATAAACCCTATGAAAATAATAGATGTACAAAATACTATTTTAGTCTAAGGTTGAGAAAGGTTTCTTAATTGTCATTAGATACAACCAATATCTAAAGTAGACAAAATTTCCTAAAATACTCAAAACTATGAGAGTTTTACATTGATGCACTTTACTTCCTTTAACCTCACAATAACATCCTGAGATTCACATTGTATTCGTTATGAGAATATAGACAAAAGATTGAGTGACTTATTTGAGAAAGTTAGCACTGGTATTACCCAAAACTACATCCTTTAAACATGTGTATTTTTCAAGCTAAGTTACATTATGTTCTCTGCAGTAACAGAAAAGAATATGTAAAAATGGTCTAAACTGTAATCAATATTGTTAATTAAAACTCATGAGAGAACTAACAAATGTCAGGTTGGTTAAACATGAGTTTGTTTACATACACAGACTGTAAATATCCTAATTAGAGACTTCTGAGGTCAGAATGATATCCATTGTTCAGGTTTGAAAATAATTTTTAAAAGTCATTCTTGGTCTATTGCAGAAGTCAGACTAAAAGAAAATGGGATTCGTAACTCATTCCAATCTGATTATATACATTCATATTCTGGCTTTACTATTTGCATTTTTTTTAAACTTCAAATTTTCTAAGAAGATAAATTTAAAGCTTAAACCAGAATGACAACTTTTCATCCAGGGATATGATCTTCACTCTCCCTTATTACTTTTCATTCTGTTACCTACCTGGAAAAATCTTTGTTGAGAATGAAAATATAAGGAACTTCCTAATTAATGGAATTGAGTTATATGGACTGCTGGCATATAAGTTGAAAGACAAAGTGCTCTTTATTTTGGGATAAAAGGTGAAGAAACTAAGGAGAACTGTAAAAAGAAATAGCATGAAGAAACAAGTCACCAGAGCTATGGATGGAGACAATCCACAGTAAAGAGAGATGGAGGGGGTCAGTCCTGCCAATTTGGATGCCCAGAGAGGCTCTTTTTTCAAAAGTTCTTTTGCTAGTTGGACAGTAGTGGTGGTGGTGGTAGCAGAAAATGCTGAATGATAAATCAGGACATAGTGGGGAAGAATGGAAAGAATGTTCCCATTTGTTTCAGCAACTGCTATAGCATGGGCTATCTTTGACCAGAATGTAACTAAATAGAAAATCTGGCAGGAATTACTAATAATTTTTCTTGATGAAACCAATGTGCTCACTGAAACATGGTTAAAGCACCTCATCATTTACATCAGTGTTTTTCACAAAGTCTAGTTCGAGGACTGCATGCAAATCACCTGATGAATGGTATTCACCATGTAGATTCCTTGTCCTCTCTCTGAGATTTAGGAGTCACTAGTTCTAGATAAGGACTCAGGAATCTGCATTTTGAATACCACAGAAAGTGTTATTAGATTTAGCAAATAGGGAACCCGAACCCCAGATGATTCTATTACATTAAAGTTTGAAAACAACTTATTTGGAAAAAAGGCAGGGATCAAAATTGTGTATGATTGTTAAAGGGGATGCTTATTTATAACAGTTAGCCATATACATTAAAAAGAAAAGAAAGAAACCTCACAGTCTTAGGACTGGCTTCTTGATTGCTTTCTGCTTCAATTTCTTCCTTTGGAAAATGGAAACAAACCAATGATGGTGCCTCCTAAGCTCCCTGCCATTCTGGTTATGCTCAAAGAACATACCTAAAAGCACAAGAGAGTTAGAAAGCCCATTTTGCCATGACAACAGTAACTTGTTATTGGGAAGAGCACTGTGTACACCCCCACCATTTTTTTGGATGCCTGTGGCATTTGACCTTTACCTCTTCCTCACAGGCTGGCTCTAGCAGGGAATGAAAGCATCTAAAAAAATTCAACATTGCTTATCAACTAGGTTTTTAACTGTTAAATGTAAAAAAAATTGGCACACTAAAATCAATCCCAATAACTTCCTAAGGAAATACTGTTCTCAGAAAACCTCATAAAAATCCTTTGGATGAAACATTATGCTTAGCATCCAAAACAAAACAAAACAAAACAAAACAAAACAAAACACCAACTTCTCTAGGTTTCACATTCTATGTCCCCCACCCATCCCAAATAGCTTCTAACCAAGCTTTAACTAATAGTAATTGGATTCTGTGTTACATGAAGGATGTATATTAGAAGAACATTTGGAATGTTCAACTCTACAATAAGAGGCATCAAGGATGCTCCCATTTCATGGAAAAGTTAAACAGAAAAACTGCAATATTATTAAATACAATTATTAAATTAGTTCACTAGGGAAGAGATGTCAGAATGGAGGGGAGTTCTGAGAAAATGATCCAGGAACACAGAAGGGTGGAGGTAAGGTAGAAAGACATATGGGGAGTTTGCAAAGGTAAATTTTGATGATTAGTGGTATCCTGGTGGTTAGTATATGCCAGTGTGCCTCAGAATCATGATATGACTGCCTGTGACATCCTGCTCTAGGTTGTCAAAGTTGGTGAATGCCATAAAGGAAAACTGAAATATTAGTTACAGTAAGAAGAGCTCACACAAAATAAATATAATCTGATTCAGTGTAAGGAAGACCCAGCAGACTTTGCCTATTCAAGTTTTCTGCTGCATCACTGGCATAAGCACCTGTTGTTGCTTTACTACTCAACAGATATGTAGGAGACTGGGTCAAACATCATCTGATATCATTCCCAATAGGAGGGCTTTGTTTGTTTATATATAATGATGTTCATGGGCTGTTAAAATCAGTCAGGGTCTTTCCTTATGATAATTACACAAGTCACTTTACAGAAGGAAGGAAGACACCTGAATCACATGACTAGGCATAGCAAAGGGAGCATGTGAACTTTCAACAAAAGAGAAAGCTTTATACCAGATGTGAAAAAGTAAAGTTTATTTTTCCATTTAGCTCGTTTATTTAAGTAAGAAGGAAGGAGACAGTGGCTGCTTCCCATTCCAAACTGCTCAGGGAATGAGTTTTCTTTCTTCTTTATAAATGAACAAAATTGGCTTACTGCAGTTTCCAGAGGGATCTGGAAAGGAACCAAGTCACTAATGATTACATTTCATCTGTAGCTAGTTTAACCTTTGAAACCTGCCAATCAACAGACAAGACCAACAGGGAAGGTCAATGCAGCCTTGCCACCTAGCATTCTCTCACTGTTTAAAGAAATTATTTTAAGAAATACAAAGCACATTATAGACTATAATCAAGGTCCTTACAAAATTCATTTAGCAGCTGAGAAAACTTCAAGTCTTAGGTTAGTTTACTTTCCATTTTAATCATTGTGATTACGCAGCACAATGATAAAGCTTTTATACTTAAAACAAAATAACCAAAGGAAAACATCTTTTGTCCTTGATTCACCTATCTTTTCACATTATTTTGGTCTGACACAACATTTGTTTCTCAACTGAAGATCTTCTTGGCATATATCCAAAGTCAAACAATCTTTTTCACAAATTGTTAAACATTCCTCTTAATCCTGAAGGTATTGAATGCTATCAATAAATAATATAAAATATACCACAAAACAATCATTGATATTTTGATCATGTATTCATTAGCAAAAGAAAAAAAACAGGCTACAAAATATTAAATGGCTTTCCCTCTTCATTCACACATCCATTAAAAAAATGCTTAACTCTTCTTTTTCCCCCGTAATATCCCCTCATCCTGCTTCTTGCAGGGAAAAAAAGAACACCATCACTAAGATTAATGGAGCATTGGTAAAGTACTTTAGGTACAAATGACCCACTTTTATGTACTGCCAGAACAATTCAGCAAGGGTTTAGGAAGGAGAAAACCTCAAGTTCCTTTCCATTGAATTCATGCAGCTGGTGGTGATAAATTGATTGTTCTCCTTTAACAGCAGGGTCAGAAAGACAAAGAGAGAAACATTTTCTATAACTGGCTATATTTTTTATTAATTAGTAAACTTTTTTTTTTAGTACCCTGTGTCATCAAGATGAATTACCTCCAGTTTTAATTAAAGTCCTCTCCAAAGTAAACTCATCCTGCTAAAATGCAAGAGTGGCCTAACGGTATGATTTTTCTTTGAGGAAGACAAAATGCAAATGGTCCCTTTTTCTAAATGAAGGAGAAAAGGGATTGCATCTTCTACTGGACTTCTATTTCCTGGGATTGTTTCTTAAACATTTTGTGTGTTTTATGAAAATCATCGCTTTAGTTTATTATCCTTAAAAACAATTAAAAATAGAATTGGTAATATATCAAATTCTAGATCCTGTGTAAAACTCAAGAATCCTAAATTTTGAGCTTAAATCTGTTCTTCTAAGTATCATTATCAAGAATGAGTTAAAGTAAGACTCACTCATTTGGTCTTTGCTATGAACTCTCTACAAAGATCTGAATCTGGCCCTTCAATTACTATAGTTACTGCAAAAATTATAATTGCTAACATCAGCTAATATTTAATGCTCAGTTTGAAGTTTTTTCATGCAATCTAATAGTTTGTTTGTATTTAAAACCAGGGTGTAGCTACCATTTCACAACAGTAATGTTAGAGCCCCAGGAAAGGTAGGGAAGAAGTGTCTAGAGTGGAGTGGTCACTGCAAATCTATTCTCAAGGGTGGGATGTAAAAGTATGGTACTGGTGATACAGTATTCACAGAATCACTAAAATAATACATTGAACAGAGTATTAATATTTGATACAATTAGTAAACGAACACATTTATATGTGCATTTGTGTGCATGTGTGTAGTGCGTGCGTGTGTGTATGTGTGTGTGTGTGAACACAGTATTGCCAACTTCCAGACATCAGGTTTCTGGGAAACCTCAACTACCTATCCTTGAACTGGTCAAGCACCTAGAAATAAGAGAAAAATAAGCTTTCACAGTGAAATAAAAACAAATGTAACTAATCTGTATTATAGGTACAGACTCACCCTCAGGTATAACACAAAATAGTTTACCAGCAACATAATACACTGGTTCCAGGGAGAAGCGATAACTCAGCTAAAGAGAAGAGATTCCATATCTACAAAAAGTAGACAAATATACATATATATATACACACACATAAACACACACACACATATATATGTAGTCAACACTCAGGATATTATAGAGGCTAGTAACCCTACACTAAATACTTCAATGGTCACTGCAGGTAACACTGTAATTCAGTGAACCACAATAGCAGATCTTTATAATTAGGACCCTAACTCAGTTAATATGCACTACTTAAAAGGCAGAATACTAAGTAATGTGTTTTAGGAAAATCTTTCAATGAAATAACTAATATTTTTGTTTTGAGGCTTCAGTTACATGGAAAATAAAGTTATATGGAACAACTTTATTATTGTTATGCTTTAGGCAATGTATTTTGTCTCTAACTGTCAAAGGTTTTTTTGAATACTCATTTGTTATGCTCAAAGAAGTTTCAAGGAATATAAATATCTTAAATATTATCACTATTTACAACTAGATTAAATTATACAATTAAGAGTTGAATTTTTTAAAGGATACCTTTTCCAATTATATTTGCGTTGTTAAAAATTGCGTTCATCAATTGTGTGTACACATTCTGGGTTGCAATGCAGTGTCTTTTCTTTCATAAGACTTTAATAAGCTACCACTCCTGGCTAGTAATAAGTTATCACCTATACTATTACTATGTGATTTTAAAATCTGATGTACAATCCCATATATTAAGACCTCTGAAGAGATTTGCATGAGGACTAGCAGGAGGAAATTGCTTAAAATGTAAAACAAAAGTTCTTGATTCATTAATTACTTGTTGAACATCACAATGTCATGGATGTAATCCAACGGTCCTGGAGGATGCTTAGAAAACAACAGAATAAGAAGATTTCAGATACTCTGAAATCTTTGACTCTCTTTCTTTGAAAAAAAAAACTTCTGTCACAAGTCAGGGGGATAATGTCTCTTTTCACCCAATGAGAAAGCTGTTCTCACACGAGCATAATTAATCTTCTGACACCATGACAAAGAAATTCCTTAAAAGGATTTCTCTGATTTCCTCTCAAGACAGAAGATTGTCTTTATCCATCATCTGTTCTTCCTGATCCCTTCTTTCTGAATATCCACATCAGCAGAATTGTCCATCAGAAGAGACAGCAGGAGGGAAATCTCTGCATGATTGATAGGGTCGTGATGCTCTGCAGGCTATTTAAGTGCAAGCATCTATTGTTGCAAACTTACTTTACAGCAGTTAAACAAATATAATAGTCACCAATTCAACTATTGTGCAGCTTAGATTTGACTAAAACTAGTAAGTGAAGTTTGCTAATGACAAGGCACTAATTTAAACTTTGCAGATAAATTGTCCTGGTGCCTATTCAGAAAAAAAGAATATTCCCAAAGCCATGAAATGGTATATGACATGGTATTAGAAAGTGTTACATACTATAGTGTATGTAGATGGACATTCCCATTAAAAAACAAGAAACATCTGAAACTTTTTTTATCCTAACTATCCTTTTTTATCCTATCCTTCTTACCTATATCATGGCTATTTAGGAAAACAAAAACAAAAAAATTTCATTATGTTACCATTCAGAAAAATGAGGAGTGTCCAAAAAGAAAGTGGTACGAATACTCCTTTATATTATTTTTTTCAGACTCATCACAGTAAAGCTTTTTCAAAGAGAGATTCTGATATATTCAGGTGCTCTTACCCCCATCTGCGAAAGAATATGGAAGTCCATTTGAGACTCCTTGTGAGGACCTGCTACTTCCTTGGGTGGAACTAATGAACAAGAGCACTATAGGTCAGTTTCATGTGGAGGAGCAAAGCACACTGTGCAAAGGCCCAATCCACAGAAAATGCAAGCCTCCACTTCCAAAGTAATCTACATGAAAGGGACACAGATCTAGAAATCTCACTAAAAAAAAGCACACCCAATATCAACAGTAGCGATAACAGTATGCTCTGTGTTCTTTATAGACGCTGTCAAGAAAGACCACTTGAGCCCAGACATAGGACAAACTGACACCATGTGTTCTGTTTGCACCATAATGACCTTGACTACTCAGTTCTGGACACACCCTATGAAAATATTTGTTTATCCTTCCAATCCCCAAACAATGAGGCCAACCCCAGCTCACTGGTGCTTCTCTTCATATGGTTAGAAGGACAGACTGTTACTGCCTGGCCTATCGTGGGGCATCCTCTCCAGCTGACCTGCCACCTTCGGCCAAGGAGAATGACTGATGGCTGGCCCACAGCCAGGACCCAGGTGTTTTGCAATGAGCAGCTTAAAAAACATTTTTTCTTAAACTACAGAGTTATATTCAGGATTGATTACCCCTTTGAAGATTTAGGGGAAAAGAATTAGATCCAAGATAAAGACCTAGGAAAATCTTTGTGGATAATGAGAGACACTAAGCAGTTTGAATGTAGAATATAACATAGAGATTGAATTTAGGGAAGCTGGAAATCAATCGAGAATGAGCTGGTAGTAAAAGTAACACAAGAGGAGGGCCAGATGGGGAATTCAGACATACAGCTCAGAAGGGACTTTGAAGCGTTCCCTCGCCAGCTGAGGACCCAGCAATCCGCTCAGGGCTCACATCACCAAGAGCTAGCTCCACATCATTGGCTAATAGTTCTTTTGTGAATGGCTTGTGTGTGTGCTGGGGCAGAGCGGAATGGGTGGCAAGAACCAGTCTTTATCATTTTTATCTATCATACATCGTATAGCACCTTGTCAAGATCAAAAAACACTTATTAGCTACTTAGAATAGAAATTGAGTAGAAGGCTGTTAGTTCTGCCCAAGGCCAGGTGCATAATACCTAGGAAGAGGACCTTGAGATTAACTCCAAGTTCATGAAGAATACTCTCTTGCCTATAATGATCCCTGGAGTTAAATCCTTAATGAGAAAAGCCTACTAATGTATATGGGAAATCTCTGTAGCTTCCTCTTAATTTCAATAATTAGGTTATTTAGATTAATAACCTAAATTGATCTAAAAATTACATTTAAAAAAAAGCCCAAAACAAAACAAATCCTACCAGTACTCGCAAAAATTCTGGGAGAAACAAACAGTTCATTCTTTTGCCCTTCAGAGATATCTTTATAAGATAAGGATTAGTTGTAACGTGGTCCATTACAAATATTTAACACTAATTGTGTTCACAGAACTGACATTGGATTAAGACAGGCATTCACTGGATTCCAGCTCCCCTGCTTCCATAGGTACATATGATTCAGTCTCAGTTACTTCATCTATAAAGTAGGGATAATAATGGTGCCTGTACATTATAGGGTATTGTAAGGATTAAATGTAAATCCTGGCATTTGGCAAACACTCAGGAGATAACAACAGATTATTATTCATTCCCTATTGCCCCCTCACCCCCTTATTCATGCAACTTTCTTAGTACATTCAGCTCTATTTCTGGGAGTTTATCTAAATGCACGCGCGCACACACACACACTCTACCAGATTTTGGTGCTAAGAAAGGAGTAGGCCCAGTAAATTGAGCTAAATGGTCATTTCCGAATGATTGAGAAAAAAGAATAAGGAAATGAAGCAGAAGCAAAGAACAGAGCAGGCCAGGTGACACAGAGGGTGGAAACAATTTCTCCAAACTATTTGAACTATTGCAGGCCTATGTGTGCCTAATACTGCCTCATCCAGCTCAGCTTCACCACTTGGCTTCCTGGTTACCTTTGTACTGTCTTCAGGCTGGGGTCTTACTGGTATACACAAAGCATATTCTGTACTTGTTATTATTTCTAAATATATATATATTTTTTAATATTTTATTTATTTTTAATACAGAGAGAGACAGAGCATGAGAGGGGGAGGGGCAGAGAGAGTAGGAGACACAGAACTGGAAGCAGGCTCCAGGCTCTGAGCTAGCTTTCAGCACAGAGCCTGACGCGGGGCTCGAACCCACGAACGTGAGATCTGACCTGAGCCGAAGCCGGAGGCTTAACCGACTGAGCCACCCAG
>NC_043713.1:48491249-48614162 GCF_006229205.1 Suricata suricatta
GTACTTGTTTTTATTTCTATTCAATTCAATGAATACTTAAAAATAAGTATTCTGTATCCCGTAGTTGCCAAGCATTGCTACATGCTGAGGATACCCTGGTGAATAAGACTATCATTTAGAAGTTCACATCTCACAGGGCTGTACATGATAACCTACATACACTGTAATACAGAGCACACAAGGTGCAATATAGTATAGTATAAGTGAGAACATGTAATGTAATAGAGAATCTGCCTGGTGTAATAGAGAGCATACATGGTGCAACAGAGAATTATACATAGTGTAACAGAGAACATACATGATGTAATAGAGAGTATACAGTATAATGGAGAACACAGTGTAATAGAGAACACACACAGTATAACAGAGGACATACATAGTGTAACAGAGAGCATACACGGTATAACAGAGAACAGGGTGCATATAGTACAACAGAGAATATACATGGTGCAACAGAGAGTATACATAATGTAATAAAGAACAAACATGATATAATAGAGAGTATACATGGTATAATAGAAAACATATACGGTGTAATAGAAAGCATGTGGTGCAATAGGGAACATACATGATGTATACAGAACACACATGGTGTAACAGAGAACACACACAGTACAATGGAGAACAGACATGATATAATAGCATACATGGTGCAATAGAGAGTATACATGGTATAATAGAGAATACACATACTATAATAGAGAGCACACATAGTACAACAGAGCACACACATTACACACGGAAAACATACATGGTATAACAGAAAACATACAAGAATCCTACACGGGAGCGGCACTTAGGACTTCAAAGATGAGGGGATTTGCATGACAAAGAAAAGGTGAGGTTGAAGACATTCCACATAAAGGAAACAGTGGGGTCAAAGAAGTAGGTGTCACTTTGTGTGTGTCTGAGTCCCAGAACGTATGGAGGTAGAATGGCAGGAAGTTAGGTTAGAGAGTGAAGAGACATTAAGAAAAATGATTAGGCTTTAATTTTTTTCACCAGATAAAAAGGAGTTCTTAAAAGGTTTTAGGTAAAAGAGTAACCTGACAGAATTTGTTTTTCAAAAAGATAATTCATGGAACCAAATGGAAGACACTGGACTAGGAGCAGGAAAAGGAGTCAAATGGCTTAGAATTTGGAAGGGGATGATTAAAATGGTCTGGCAAGAGGCAATGAGGAACTAAAAGGACAGTGGAGCTGAGATGTCATTTATTCAACTTATGCCGGTGCCTGAAGTGGCAGGGTTTAGTGACCCGCTGGACATGGGATGTGAAGAGTGGAGGAAAAGCTTTCAATAATGGGGAGGTTTCTCATTGGAGCACTTGAGTAAATGCCATGCCATCAATTAGGGTAAGGTAGTAAAGGAAACGTTGCCCAGTTTCAGTGTGTGTCAATTTGTAGAATCACGTGTCTGAAGGCCTTTTGTTTACCCTATGTCAATAACACCTGGACTCTATAGGAGGGAATTAATGATAGACTGAAATTTTAGAAAAATAATACTTTCCAATGGGGTTTCAATAAGGTATTCTTTTATTTATACTTCCTTACTAAAGGAATCCTATGACACTTACTATAAATTCTAATTTCTAACAATTGTGTAAAGTTCCATGATTTCCTCCATAAGCCGAATGGCTCAATGGATTTTGTGGCTAGACCAGTCTTTAAGTATGAGACAGTGAGGTGAAAAAAGAAAAAAAGAAGAGCAGACATCTGCCAAAAGGCTACATGTGCCAAATGGGAAATGAGAGCACATTTAGAGAAAGAGGAAGAAGAAACAACAGGGGGGTTAATACCTCTATTTTACTGCTAGGGAAGTTTCTAAATGGGAAGAACTTGTTTAATGATCAGTTTCATATATTCAAGGTACACATCAAAGAGAACACACATCTTTTTTAGAAGGTAGTAATTGTCTTATTCTTCTATTATTGTTTTTTGAGCATGTATTATATCAGGTTAAAAGATGATTTGTATTAACAATTAACTGCAGTGTTACATATGTAAATAAAATTAATATGACATTTTAATGAAAAACAATTTGGTTTACTCACTAAACTACATGATTATCCAGCACATCCACCTTTAAAAAATGTTCCATAATTATTTTATTTTATTAAGTTTTTTATTTTAATTCCAGTAGAGTTAACATATAATATTAGTTTCAGGTGTATAATATAGTGCTTCAACACTTCCATACATCACCCATTGCTCTTCACAAAGGCACTTCTTAATCCCCTTCACCTATTTCACTCATCCCCCTACTTCCCTCCCCTCTGGTAACAATCAGTTTGTTCTCCACAGTTAAGAATCTATTTCACTTTTATTTTTAAAAAAGGTAAATTACTACTTAGAATGGGAAAGGATTGTGGACAAGCTGGTTGGAGCTCAAGCAGGCAACTATCATTTTTTTTAATGTTTATTTTTGAGAGAGAGAGAGAGAAGAAGAGAGAGAGACAGAATCTGAAGCAGGGTCCAGGCTCTGAGCTGTCAGCACAGACTCCAGCAAGGGGCTCAAACCCACAAACTGCAAGATCATGACCTAAGCTAAAGTCCGATGCTCAACCAACTCAGCCACCCAGGCCCCCCTCTTTTTTTTAATCCCTCTTTTTTTTTTTTTAAGGACACATGTTGTTAGGGGAACTTTTTTTTCCAGTTTTTAGAGAGAAAGAGAATGAGCAGGGAAGAGGGGTGGGTGGGGGGGAGATAGAGAGAAGAGAGGGAGGGAGAGCGAGAGAGAAGGGGGAGAGAGAGACAGAGAGAGAGAGAATATCTTAAGCAGATTCTACACTCAGTACAAATCCCAATATGGGCTTAATCCCAGGAGCCTGGAATCATGACCTGAACTCAAATCAAGAGTCAGACACTCAACCATCTGAGCCACTCAGGTGCCCCACCCCTCACTTTTTTAAAGTTCATGTATTTATTTAAGTAATCTTGACATCCAAAGTGGGGTTCAAACTCATAACCCCAAAACTAGGAGTTGCATGCTTTTCTGACTGAGTCAGCCAGGCATCCCAAGCACTAAGCTTTCTTGGACCATGAGGCATCTTCAGGAACGACAGCCACACACAGAGGAATAAAAGACAGAATGGGCCCACATCCCTGACATCACATGCCATGATCTCAGGCCTAGACTAGCTTATGCCAGAAATGCTCTCCTAGAGCAGAAGAGTGGAGTAATTCCCCTTAGACACACCTTCAATAATAAGGGTTAAAACAAAAAAAAAATGTTTTCTGGTTGATTTTTAGAGAGACAAAATTTGCCAGTCACATAACATTTCCAGCAACCTGTTATTTTATCATATGATAAATAATGCCTTTCAAATTTAATCAAGATTTAATTTTCCCCTAAGAGCCAAATGACACTGAAGAAAGAGATATATCTGCATTCAACCACCCACAAACTAAACTCTTAGGCAGCTTTTACTCTAATCCAAAATGATAATACAGTGCTTCTTTGGTTAGGTTCAGTAAACATGAATTGGACATCTATGTGCTAGTGGTCAGTCATTTCATTAAACTGTATTAGCAAGAAGCGTAAGTATGTATATGCCCAAATTTTCCAACAATTCAAGTACAGTAACAAATTCTCTCTCTCTCAGGGTCATTGACCCAGAATTCTCGACTACTGGAAACACAGATAAGCATACATGCAGATAAGTATACAAACAGACACAACAGACTGCACAAAGTTCACATTTTAAATGTATTTGCACTTCACTCAAGGGGAGCCATCAGGCACTCACCCAAACTTGTTTCCTCTCATTTTAGTCACAGTTTGAAGGAGTTTGAATATATGATTCTTAGCTTTGACAGATTAAAAGGAGTGAGATGCTAGGGGCAAGAAAAATGACAACAAAAAAATAATTTAAACATTAAATTGACACTACGGTGATGATAGAAAAATAACTTCAAAAAGGATATAGGAGAACTTAAAACATGCAACAATCTGGAGCTATTGAGTTGAGGAGTACAAGACTAAGACACTGAAAATAACTAAAATAATCAGGATAAAGTTAGACTTATTAAACAATTAATAATCTATAGTAACTTTTTGAAAAACTTTGTAAAACTGTTCCTTTTTAAAACCTAAGCATTTCAGAGAATAAATTCTAGAGATCCCTTACAACTAAAAGTTTTTATATATTAAATTATTCTCTGGAAAATTCAGGAACTCCTTCTTCCCCAATGATATGGACTATATATATATTTCTTTTACAATTTTTAAAAAATTAATATTTTAGTGGGCAGTGTACACACATAGAAATATACAGGCATACTCAGAAATATTACAGGTTTGGTTTCAGACCACTGCAACCAAGCAAACACTGCAATAAGCAAGTCATGGATTTTTTTGGTCTCCTGGTACTTACAAAAGTTATGTTTATACTGTAGTCAATGAAGTATGCAATAGCATTTTGTCAAAAAACTAAAGTACATACTTTCTTAAGTTTGTTTGTTAATTAATTTATTTATTTATTTATTTTGAAGAGAAAGCATTCAGTGATCTGGATAGAAGATCAAACCAGCTTCTTGATAAGAAGCTCCGAAATGGTAAATATATAAATTTTTCCTGTTAATACACAAATTTAATGAAATCTCAATAAAAATAACAAAATGATTTTTTGGAAAAAATTATTTAATATTTTTTATTTATTTTTGAGACATAGTGCGAGCAGGAGAGGGTCAGAGAGAGAGGGAGACAGAATCTGAAGCAGGCTCCAGGCTCTGAGCTGTCAGCACAGAGCCTGACTCGGGGCTCCAAACAACGAACCATGAGATCATGACCTGAGCTGAAGCCAGACACTTAACTGACTGAGCCACCCAGGTGCCCCTAAAATGATTTTTTTGAACCAGAAAATCCGATTCTTAAGTTCATATATGCAATGAAACGAGAAACTCAAGAAGATTCTAAGTAAGAATGGTACTGGTATGGAGAACAATCTGTCAGATTTTTTTTTTTAATATTTATTTATGGGGCGCCTGGGTGGCTCAGTCGGTTAAGTGTCCGGCTTCGGCTCAGGTCATGATCGCACATTCGTGGGTTCGAGCCCCATGTCGGGCTCTGTGCTGGCAGCTAGCTCAGAGCCTGGAGCCTGCTTCGGATTCTGTATCTCCCTCTCTCTCTGACTCTCCCCACTCACGCTGTCTCTCAAAAATTAAAAAAAAAATGTTTATTTATATTTGAGAAAGAGAGAGAGACAGACAGGAGCGTGAAGAGAGAGAGGACAAATAATCTGAAGCAGGCTCCAGGCTCAGAGCGATCATGACTTGAGCTAACGTCAGCCTCTTCACTGACTGAGCCACTTAGGCGCCCCTAATATGTCAGATATTAACAAATATAACATTGAAGTCATTATAAGAGACCCAAATAGCTATATAGAATATAATAAAGGAGATCTTTCAAATCAAAGGGAGAAAGATGTATTATTCAGCAAATGCTACTATCAAGGCCTTTGTAACTAAAATAGTTTTATTTTTCTCCTCTGCTTCTTTTCTGAATTTTACCATGTTCATCCTTCTCCTGACTTGCTATATAGTTCCTGGGCTTCTATATCTTTGCTGAAACACTTGTTTTTTTAGCACTGATTATAACATTAAATAAATACATATATATGTTTAATGTACGGGTTGCTTGTTAATAACTTATGTATTCTTCTGAGGCAACATTTTTTTCTTGTTCTCTATCATTTTTCTCCCTTTTATTAATTATAACTTTGTACATACTCTGTGCAGTTTCCTTTTTGATTATTATTCATTCTTGAATGAGATGAGTTCTTCTAGGATCAACAATTCACAACAGATTCATATAGGAAAAGAACTAGGATCATATTTTGAGCTTGTAGGAATTTACTCTTTGACACAAGGCTGTGTGTGAGTTATTTATGCTTTAACTTTTCCTTAATGAGAAGAAAGCAGTAGTTAAGGCCTATTCAAATTATTGTCTCTTTTTTCTCTGCATCATTTGCAGATTGCTTTGTACAAATGTTACTTCCCTGGGCATTCGTTATTTGGCTTCGACTACTTTTATTTCTTTAGCCAAACCAGTTCCAGAGAAGCTCTTGCATCAGCTTGCATACTCACTCTCACTGTTCCAAAAAAGAATTATTGGTTTTGCCCGTAAGACTGTCCCCCGTACTTAACTCTTTAAACTGTTCTGCCAGCTTTGTTTCAGATACGCAGCCATAGGGTCTTTCTCTCTAAGCATCTATCTATGCCCTACTTTTACCTCCATTGTATTTTGTAATGCTTTCTTATGCATTACAGTTCGGGGCTTCTGGTGTCTTCTAGGTTTATCCAAGTTGGGAATTTTTTTTCCTCTTAGTTGCCATTGTGGGACCTCTAAGAAAAGAGGCGAAAAAATACTAACTTTCCTCTGTAACTAAAACTGGAAATCCTACCCAATAAATTGCTCTAACTCTAAAATTCTAAAACTATTATCTATTAATTCTGAAGATACAAGATTATAGGGCATTAAGGCATAATTTCCTAACATCCCTTACCTACCTACTTAACTGTAGATGGCAGAACTTATAATAGCAGGATCCCTCTTAATTTGGCATGATTAGGGACCATGACTGGTTGGTTGACTGAAAGAATCCGTTAAAGTGGTTGTGCAAGACTGGGCTTTGCCAACTTGGTTATCTTAGGAAGTATGTCTCCCAGAGTCCCCTTCATTGTATGGAGTTGGCAGATGCAAAAGAGGTTGGTGTGAGTTGGGGGAGGTGGAAGTGAGGAAACAGCCATTATCCTTGGAATATTACTGCATGCAGAAGCAGCAACAGATGTCATAGGTGCCAACGTGGATCTCTGCTTGTTCTTGCTCTCCTCTGCTCCTCATCTAAGCTTTTTGTCTGGACTACTAGCCATTAGTGACTCCAGGTCTGCCAACGGATGCTGGCTGTGGCTCCAAAGAGCAGCATTATGAGACAAAATTTTCCCATAGATTCGCCACGAGGTGAAGTATTGCTTTGAGAACAAGCCATGCTTGGTTTCCACCAGCTTTTCCATTTGTTTACCCACACCGGTGTTTCAGGATGACTGGTTAGTGACTCCATGAGTCTCTGTTCCTCCATTCATAATTTCATGTCCTCCACACTTGTGTACTTTCTAATTCCTAAGAGAAATTCCTTTTTCCTATAATGTTATAGTGGCTCTGTTGCCCTGATTGACTCTAACTGGTAAAAAAGAAACTCTCTCTCTCTCTCACACACAGAGATCCATTTATATATTTAACTTAAAACATAAATGTGAATTCATTTGCCAATCTTTGAATGTAAGGAAAGGTCTTGTACTTTGGGTATGAGTCAACAGTTTGGAGGTTCCTCTGATAAATCACATCCTTCATGAATTATCTGTAATTTCCAGTTTCTATCTGTTTAGAGTGAAATAAGAATTTAAATACATTTATCAAATGATGCAAGTCCAGAATACTTCTAGATTTTTATGATTCCCCCTATCAATACCTTTCATAGAACTTTTGCCACACCCATTTCAATAGGAATTGTTTTGGTAACTCATAACTTTTGTCATGTCTATCCAAACTGTTTAACCTAGTTTTCACAGGTTAACTACTTTTTTTTTAGTTTATATTTTTTTGGTTATTTAATGTGTAATTAAATTGAGCACAACAACTAACAAATACATGTTTGGGAATATAACCTTTCACAGAAATAATAACTACCTTTGTTTTTTTTAATTTATATTTTATTGGTTACTTAATATGTAATTAAATTGTGTACAATAACTAACAAACACATGTTGGGGAACAAATACAGGTAACTCCTAGAAAGAGAAATGCCTGGACTACTAGATAATAGCCAGGATCATTCATTCAGCTATCAGTGTGCTGTCTGTGGGCATCAGGCAAGCATGTTTTACATATGAGATAGAGAGCCTTGCTTACTCTTACAAGGTCAAAAGCATTATGACTACAACCTGAATCTGACACATCCCACATATTGCTTTTAGAATAAATCTCTGGCATTGGCATGTTAACTTATCATTTATTCCTTCTTTATGAAGGTAGAAAACAGAATATACTCAGAAAAGTCTCCGAGTTTCATGTGCACTAGATTTACATTATTTTGAATTTTCTAAATTTTAGGAATTGGAAGGTGGAGACCAATAATAATTGGCTTTTACCCATCCATACACACGGATCTTCTAGTCAAGGTCACATTAGTTCTTGGAAGAATTTGGACCAGTTTTTAAGAGGCATACACTCAAAAGAATGTGGAAAGGATAGAGTTTTTAAGGTCATTAGCTGCCTATATCTTAGGGGGAAAAAAAAGCAAAAAACCCTTAAGACTCCCTATTGACTATGAAGTCTTCATCTGAATTTCAGGATGCCATTAGTTGTTTTACCCTTAACTTCCTTCTTTTCCTGTGACCTGATCAAACAGATTTAGATTCTCTAGATATTTGTTGAATACTTACTACATACTAAGTTCTGAAAATGGCTATTTTTGCAAGTATCCTCTCATTTAACCCTTATACCAATCCTGGGGGGACATGATTTAATCTCATTTTCTACATGAGGAAACAGATCAGCCAAATTAGAGACTTAACCAAGAGTATGCAGATACAAAACAGTGGAGCCTCAATTGCCTCCAGGTCCACTCAGTGCTTTTCACTTCAGAGCTGGAAGAAATAGAAGTATGAAATCATTATCCTTAGTCCCATGAAATATACTCGATAAACTGATGTTTGTTTTACTATTACAAAATTATTGTATAAGGAGTTTGTGATTATTTTTAAACATTACATAACTTGGGATAGTAGAATTTTAAAAATGTATTAGGAAAGAAGGTGTTTAATTCAATAAACTTACATCCAGTTGCTAAGAAATAGTAATAAAAATCAGTTTTTAGAAAGTCATGGTATTTAGTGATGGTAACAATAATGGCAGTATAACTTTGTATTTCTATAGACACTCTCTTTTCAACAACTTAAAACAACTTCTGGAAACATTACTGACTGTCTTTTACAAGAGCCCAGTAGCAAGAGGTGGTTGTTACTGCCAGTGTATATGGAAGAAAGCAAGCTCAAAAAGTCCCAAGAACACAAAAGCCTGTGGATAGAGTGGGAATAATAGTCTCTGTGCCTGGTGTTCTATCCATTAGTACTGTCTTCATCTCTTCAGTCACCATCAAAATGAGTCACTGCTATTTGGCAGAGACAAGAAGATCTAGGAGACAAATTTCAGCTGTAATTTTAAGAGTGTTCTTAACATAATATTGCACCTTTTCTGATTTTCTATAATGTGAGCCAGAGCTCTCTTCTATCACTTTGACAAAGACTAGAACAAAAGGAAATTGTTCATGTCCCAGTTTTGCTGATGCCGTCAATAACACAAGTGCTAAAAGAGGTAGGTTTGTTTTTTGCTTGCTACAAATACATGCTTCCCTGGTTTACTGCAATAAGCAGACTATAGGTAGGAACACTCTCTACAGTAAAATTAATAGCTACATCCTCCACTCAGCCTCCCAAGTGAATTTGAAGATATGTCTCTATTGTGTGTGTCATTCTATCCAGTTAACAAATGTATCCAAGATCATGGAAACTCCAGGCATAGTTTCTGGGAGTTCTGGGTTTAAACTTGGTAAGTTACCTTAACATAAATGCATAAACATTAGTTCTGTGTGTGTATGAGACTCTCACTGGATGCAGTAAAAATGAATTGTCAATGGGCCCCACTACCACCAATCACAACTGCCTTTACTTCACTCTTTGTACTTAAATTTTGTTTGAATACTGTTCTCTAGCTGATCATTATAAGTTTTATGTATTATCTTCCCTGTTAATTTGCAAATTTCCAGAGATATCATTTCTATTTCTGCTGTGCCGTTAGCCCACAAGTCATAGAATGAGGGAGGGGCTGGTAGGAATAGCAAAGCAGCACAAGGGTCTTCGCGCACCCCAAGTCCTCCTCATGTGCTGTTATCATGATTCCCCCCACAAACATCTTATGATGTGGCTATTATTATCCCCATTTTCCAAAAAGGGAACTTGACTTTTAGAGAAGGTATATTTCCCTAATGTTACACAGCTAGTAAAAAGTTAGGATGAGATCCAAACCAAAGAAAGGCAATAAATGCTATTTTAAAGGTCAAAAGGAGAGTGAAAAGTAAGCTTTTCAGCCTCCTCAGAAGCATGATAATGAAAATCACTTATTGTAGTACTCTACTGCATTTATGAAGACTTGGTAAAAATTTTAGGAAGCCATTTTCTCTAGATTATCAATGCAACACATACTCTTTATAGGAAATATGGCAAGTAGAGGAACATTTCAAATACTTAAAAAGTCACCCTAAACTCAGGATTCAAAGACAATTACATTTAACATTTTAGCATGTTTCTTTCTAGTTCTACTTTTCTAGTTCTTTTTGTGTACATTTTCTCCACATAATTGAGATCAGTCTGAATATTTACCATTAAACCTCTTTCACATAAAACCATAGTGAAAACATTTCTTGTGTTACTAAAACCTTTTACTAAACATATGGACAGTAGTGCTCTTAAACCAAGTTGCCTGAGACCCAGTGTTTTATAGCAGCCCTGCTCAGTCCTTCCTCCAGCTTGAGATAAGGGGCACAAAAAGAAAGGAGGATGTATCCACACAGAATCCATGTCAACCTTCTAGATTATTCTCAAGATACTTGGAATCCTGGAATTCCACATGAAAAGATCCTGCTGAGACCACTTTTCTAGTTTTAACCCCTAAGGGCTGATTACACAGCACTGTGCACTCCAGACCCAAGGAATAACCAAGTGGTCCAAGGGTGTTGATGGACTTTAGATGAGAGAGTTGAGTGCCCTCACAAGCAAGTGTAAGTCTCCTCTTGGTGGGACTGAAACAGAGCTAGAAGGAGTAGGGGACTGGGTCTCCCCATGTCATATATTCTTATATGGAATTCCAAAGAATCTGAGAATTCTAAATTAAAATCTGGTCATCTAGGCCGTTTAGAAGATGTATTTATCCAAATAGAAGGATGAAATATACTCTAAGAATCTGTTAGCTCGATTTAAAACTTTTAAATATTAGATATGCTATATGAACCTCCATTTGTCCTCTAGCCCTGGGCCCCAAAAATGTGGCAGGAGGCTGGTAATGGATATACTTTTACCTGTTGGTATATCACAATATACCTAACCATTTTTCTAATATTGAAAATTTAAATGGTTCCTATAAATTTTTAAGTAACAATATGTTAAACATCTGTACATATTTACATTAATTGCTGATTACTTATGATATACTCTGAGAAGAAAAATTAGTGGGTCAAGGAATACCAACTCTTAACAACCAACCTCTTAAACTAATGGGTAGATTAATGGGAGATCTCACTGAATGCAGCCCTTACCTCTCTACCCTCTACCTACATGCTGAATCCATTGACCTATATTAATGATTACGGAGGCCATGTCTACTTTTAAAGACTTTTACATACAGTCATTTTGTTTAAAGACGGGAAGCTGACTCACAAATTATCTTTTTACTTTATTTTTAATTTTAGAGAGAAAGGAAGAGAAAGAGGATCTTAAGCTCCAACATGGGGCTCGATCCCATGACTCTAGGATCACGACCTGAACTGAAATCAAGAGTCAGGTGCTCAGCTTGTATCAGGTGCTGAGAGCTCATGCAAAGTGTGTGTGTCCAGCTTTCACAAAGCCAATGGGATCATTCCAATCTTCTTATAACATCTCCTATCACTTCTGAGATTCTAAAACTGGGTTGTGTAAAAAGCAAGTATATAAAGAAACTGTGGCAGAGAGTAGAAGCACCCTTACTAAGGCAACTTGGAGACTGAACCACAATAATTAGGCTATATTGGTAAAAATCATGGATGGTGGATGCAGGAAGAGTAGGTAAAACAAATAATTCCAATGTATCAAATAATCTCTCCTACAGAAATTTCCTTGATGTTTCTAGCTTAGCCAGTCAGGGAAAAGAATTGCCCACTTTTTGACACCAGGATGAGCCAGAGATTGGTAAATGGGTATTTGCTTATCTAAAAACTAAAATTCTATTTATGAGAAAAATAGAAAAATTTCCTCATGTGTGTAGTGAGGAAAGAGAAATAAGTCATTGCTATTATTTTACTCTCCATAAAGATAGGACAATAACAGAGTAATCTGGCTTTGAAAGAGGATATAAGCCTGAGCCAACTATTTCAGATAATTCTAACAAATGTGGTTTGGATCCAAGTTCCAGGAAAAGTTTTTTTGGTTTTTGGTTTTTGGTTTGTTTTTTGAGTTTTAGTGGAAAGAGAAAAGGGAGGAGAAATTATTTACAACCCAGATACTTTCTCACTTCTTCTTGGCACAATTAAGGTTATAAAATTACACTAGAAAACTACAAACCACAAGCAAATGTCTTGATTGCTCATCACTGGTACGGTTATCCTATTGTCATTGGGTAAAAGAGGAGATTCTCTGTCAGTTTGCGCTCCTCCCCTTATGAGCTGAGCAACCTTGGGTAAGTTTCTCTACTTCTCAGAGTGTCATCTGCTGCAAAATATTGATAATAGTACTTACTTTGCTGGGTTCTTTCATGGCCTAAAGGAGGTAACACAATTCAGCTCATAACACAGCTACTGGCATTTAGTCAGTACTAAATAAGATATATTTTTACTGTTGTCATCATAATTTTACAGTATGCGTGAAAGCCCCC
Source organism: Suricata suricatta (assembly GCF_006229205.1). Lineage (NCBI taxonomy): Eukaryota > Metazoa > Chordata > Mammalia > Carnivora > Herpestidae > Suricata > Suricata suricatta. The sequence continues at coordinate 48,503,926 of NC_043713.1, forward strand.
AAAACATATTTCTCAGAGTTAGTGGGCTAGAGACTCGCCTCTATGACTTGGCTTGGCAATTATCTGCCTGCTTCCTGTTTTTCTTTCACATTCAGTAACATTCAACTAATAAAGACATCCTGCCATGGCTATTGAAATCTCCTCTCCTACTGAGTAGCCAACAAAAATGGATATGCCTCCATATGCTTGACATCTTGACATGTTATTAGCTGAGCTTTTTCCTGGGATTAGTGGTATCTAGCTGAGCATAATGCCTTTAGAATAAAGTTCTTGTATTGAGAAGCACGTGTGCCTAGAGAAGTGAAAGAGATATTTAGCAGGCAAGTGGTTAAGTGCCACTTTGGGCATAATTTTTCATTTTGCTGAGGTTTATCTCCAACAGCTCATTTGCAGAAATATGTTCTTGTGCGAAGAAGAGTAACTACAAAAGGAGAGGCCAGTCCTGCCTGTTCATGCCAATTCAAAACCATTAGAATGTCTTGTTCTGACCTACTTAAAATAAACAAAGCTCTATGCAAGTATTAACTTGCCTGATTCTGCTATAAAAACAGTTCTCAAAACAACACATCTCTGTTTTGTTTATTTTGCTCTTGTACAAGATGTCCAAGATAACTAATGCTTGCATTGATGATTGGTTTTTCTAAAGGATCTTGATTATTCCATTTTTAAAAATTTATTTACTTATTTTGAGGGAGAGCGTGGGCATGCGCACAAACACACATGCACATACACATACACACATGTGAGCAGGGAAGGGGCAGAGAGAGAAGGAGAGAGAGAGAATCCCAAGCAGGCTCCATGCTGTCAGTGCAGAGCCCAATGTGGGCCTTGATCCCATGAATAGAACCATGAGATCATGACCAGAGCTGAAATCAAGAGTAAGACACTTAACCAACTGAGCCTCTCAAGTACCCCTAATGTTTCTTTTCTTTTAAAAGGCTTCAAATGTCCCTCTATATAGTCCTTTCCTGACCAAAATCAATTATTTGTCCTTCTGTCCCTTACCAAGCATCAGAGCAGTTTGTCTCTACTTCTTTACCCTCCACTCCTTGTAAAAGTTACTTATATATTCAACAATTTATAGCTATTGCTTTCTCAGAGTTTGACATTACAGGCCCTCTACTTACCAAAACCAGAGGTCTTATGTTCATCATCATCTACAACAATGTGTCTCTAAACAATGTGTGTGCTATGCAAGACGATACTTGGAGTACTTTTATTAATGTTTTAATTTTTAACCTTAAAACATTTATTATGTATATTGTTTTACAACATGTGTGACATATTGATAGAGTGGGTAATAAGTACTCAAGTTTATTAATATTATATGTAATCACTGGGACATCTTGGTGGCACAGTTGGTTAAGCATCTTACTTCGCTCAGGTCACAATCTCACAGTTTGTGGGTTCGAGCCCCACATCTGGCTCTATGCTGACAGTCAGAGCCTAGGGCCTAATTCAGATTCTGTGTCTCTTTCTCTTTTTCTTCCCCTCTTCTCCTTGTGCTCTCTCACTTTCCCTCAAAAATAAATAAACATTAAAAGAACATATGTAATCAATAAAATTTGGGAGCTCACACTCCTGCAGAGTAGTTCTCAAAGAATGATACAAGCACCTCTGGGGGTATCTGCAATCCTTTCAGGCTGTCTCCAAGATCAAAACTGTTTTCATACTAACACGGAACTAATCCTTTTCACTCATTCTCTCCTGAACATAGTGGAGTCTTCCAGAGGCTACCTGACATGTGATACTGTAATAGATTGATCCAGAAGTAGATATGAGAAGCCACTTGTTCTCTGTTTGTAAGAAATGTAAAACAATGTTCCTGTCATTACATTTTTTCTTTTGGAAGAGTTTTTCATAAGATTATGTATTTGTATTAACATCTAATATATTATTACTGTTATTTTCAAATGAAATAAGCAGATTTAAATCTTAGTTTTAGATATCATTATGGTAAAATATCAGTAGATATACAGTGGTGTGTTAGAGCTGACTCCTGCCAGTTTTCAAAGAGCTGTCTATAGCCTGAATTAGTCCATGCTGGGAGTTTACACGACAGAAACTGGCAAACCCACAAATCAAGGCTTTCGTTTTGTTGGAGAACTGCTTTACCAGCACACCAGTGGATATAACTCACTTAAATATTCTTTTTTTAATAATTTTTAAGAATGTAAAGAATTCCTAAGACCTAAAAATTGGGAACCTCTGATCTATAGCATTTAACACTATTAATCGCTACATTCTCAAGACTCCCTCCACACACCTACCTCCCTCTTCATACCCTAACTTCATACCCTTTGCTGCTCTACATTCTGCCTATGCCTTCATAATGAGTCACTTTATGAACAAAAACCATTCCAATTTGAGCATGGTATGTGTTTCCTCTTGGAATCCTGAATGATATACCTGCCTACAGAAAAAGGAGGAGGAAGGGGAGGAGGAGGAAGAGGAGATGGGGGAGGAGAAAAACAAGAGGAAGAGGAAGAAGAAGAGGGGGAAGGAGAGGAGAAGAAAAACTTAGTGAAGCTAAATGGAGAAAACGAGGAGAGAGTGGAGAACTGATAAATAATTTTCTTCCCAAAGCTGTCCTTCACCTACCTGGTCCACATTTTTCTTCGAGCTCCACTCCCAACATGGATTACCTCTTCTCCTTCCACATCTCTATCCTCTTTCCTCATTATTTTGCCCACTATCTTCTCTTCCCTCTATATCATTTTTTAATGCACTAACTTAAGCTTCTTCTTCCTCCTGGACAGTTTATCCAAATCTCTGTCCATTCTGAAATAAGTATGGGGAGGGGCACCTGGGTGGCTCAGTCAGTTGAGCGTCCGATTTTGGCTCAGGTCATGATCTCACAGTTCATGAGTTTGAGCCCCGTGTTGGGCTCTGTGCTGGAGCCTGCTTCAAATTCTGTGTCCCCCTCTGTCTCTGCCCCTTACCTGCTCATGCTGTGCCTCTCTCTGTCTCAAAAATAAAAAGATATTTTTAAAAATTGAAATAAATATGGGACTTAATCTTTCAACACAAGGCACTACCTGGCTTTCTGGGCTCTACCTCAGATAAATTTCCTGGTGATGGGATTCCTCCACACCTTCTATCTTGTCCACAGGAGCCTAACATTGCCTTCAGAATCAGAACTTCTTGGAAAACATTCTCCTTGCAGCTTCCCCTAAATTTTCTTACCAACCCTCCTGCTCTCAGGTACCACCATCTTCTGCCTGTCATTTGTGAGCCAACATATTCAGACAGGGATCCCCTGTTCTAGATTTGTGCTGTCTATTTTAACTTCTAGGTACTGGGTCACTAAATTAAAATTAAGTTAAAAATTCAATTCCTCAGTTGTATTAGCCACAAATCAAATGCTCAATAGCCACAAAGAGTAATGAGTACTGTATAGAGCATTTCCATCATCATAGAAAGTTCTATTGAACAGATTAGGGTCTAGATGAGCATTTCTCAACCTTAGAACTATTAATGTTTTGGGCCAGATGAGTCTTCATTGTGGGGGCTTTTTATGTGCATTGTAGGCTGTTTATCAGTATCCCTGGCCTCTACCCACTGATGTCAGTAGCACTCTCCCATTTGTGACAACTAAAAATGTCTCCAGATGTTCTCAGACTCTGGTTTAGGTGAAACCATTCAACTACTGATTATGTTTTGCTCACCCACAGAGAAAGGACAAGATAAGTGAAGGAAAAAAAAAAAAGTTGAGAAACACTTGGAACAGGAGGTACATTAGGAAAGGTGGCCAGAGAGTAAAAGGTTTCCACAAAACCCTTGCACAGTCTATCACAGATTTTTCATTACAAGTTAGAGAAGCATGCAAATCTTGGTTTTGAGATTGTGAGTTTGAGCCCCATGTTAGGTATAGAGTACTTAAAAATAAATTCTTAAAAACAAAACAAGTCTGAGTCCTTCAGGAAGGTGTGTGAGTTTCCTTCTGGTGCCCCTATGGCACCTGGAATTTACTCAAATTAGGTCATCATGGGGTACAAAGCTCCCATCCCTGGAAATATCTGGGAGAACAGCAGCTGCCGTGTAAATTGCTGATGTCTTCTGTTAGGAACATGAGATGCAGGGCTGCCAGAACATCATCACATGATGATGTTAAAGATGGCCCCAAGGCCTTACCAACTGGACAGGGTCACTCACATACATTCCTCCCCCAGCACAGGATAGGAATGCCACATCCTCCTTGACCTGCCTAATTCTGTGTCTTCTGACCCTCACAGCTCTTCTGGGTTATCAGGCATTGACTGAGAGCCATGTAGGGAAAAATTACTACCATCCGAGGTTCTAGTGGAACCAAGTCAGCTATACAAAGCATGTCTTACCAAAATGTAGTCACCAGTCTTCTACAGTGAAGAAATTTTTTAAAGACAATTGCCCAAATCTATTTAACCATATGCCCCTTCTGCAGTACTCCCAACCGAATATGTTTTACCCAATGCTAACATAAAAAAAAGACTTGTACTCTACTGAAATCTTCTGTCTCTTTCCAGAAGGTTTCCTTGACACTCTACAAGATTCCATTCAGAGAGATGAAGGCACAAAAGAGGTCCTATTATAGGTTCAGTAAATAGTCATGCTTGAAAATCACAGAGGTCACTGTAGAGAACTAGAAAGTTGGGAAGAAAAGAACAGGTCAGAACTGGGCATCAGGCACAACCAGACAGGCTGGTGATTTTCTACTTTCTTATCAAGCTTTGAGCATTTCACAGTAAATACACAATTAAAATAGAGATACATAGCGGCAAGGACAAATAGTGCTCACCTTTATATTTGCCTCAGATTCATACACCATGTCTGGTTTATAGCAGCTATTCAATAAATGTTGATTGAATACTGAATAAAGTAAAGGAAAAGCTTAACTATCTCATATGATAGATTCCCCAGAAGGCAGTGACCTTTTCTTTTCTTTTGTGTTTGCTCCACTGACTACTCAGGTGATCACTGTATAGTATGTACTTGGTCAAAAATAGTTGATAGTATCCAAAATCTAAGAAATGATAGCATTTGCATCAGACAGGGTCCCAACAGGAAACCAATGGCACATTCAAATAAGGATAATTTCCAGAGACTTATGTGAAAGGGACAATTTGCAAAACTATAGATCCATGTAGGGGGACTACAAGGGATACTGCTGTAATTTGGGATTGGTAGCAGTAGAACTGTTACCACTCCTACGGGAAAAGAGAGGAAGGATTGATTACAGGAACCCAAAAGGAGAAAAGTCGTATAGTGAAGAACCATGACCTTAGGTCGAGGGGCACAGGCAGCCCAAGGCAACCCTAAGAGGAGGGAGCCAGGAGAATAATTAGCCTGACCTCATTCTACTCCCTCCCTTAAATCTCCTGCTGGGACTCTGCCATTGGCGGAAGTCAGAGGGCATAGGAGCCCCTGACTCCTGTGTAGCCCTCTCAGGCAGCCTCGGGGTAGAAAGAGGAAGGGTAAAGAAGAGTGGAGAGGAGATCAGAAGGGGCAATAGGTGATTGCTATCCCTACACTGGTACTGTATGGAAATCTTTAAGATGCCAATTCATGATCAACTTATCCATGATCTAATGACATTTTAACTCATTCTTTATTGATGGTTAAAATTTGAATGTTAGGATTACCACACTAATTTAAAAATAAAATTTCATCTGGGTCAAAAATCAAATCCCAAGTAAAAGGAAAGTTAAGCTCAAATTACAGAGATATTACAAACCTGAATTCTGCCAGACCTAAAGTTCGGCAGCAAATACACCAAGTGTGGACTCCTGGGGAAAGGCAAAAAAGGATTGCTGTACTGCTGCGTATAACTAAAGCATCTCTTATTAGAGAATACAGCAGAAGTCAGTATTTGGGGTTTTGCCAGTGGAATGGAGAGAAGAAATCTAAAACTCCTAAAGAAAAAATTACTACCATGCAGAACACAGTTGAAGACTAGGAAATTTATAAAGAAAGTCGGTGAGAAAAGCTCTTAACTTTGAAGGCTGTTATTTTCCCTAAGAAAGTGGAAAGGAAAACATTATCCATTAAAGGACAGAAAATAATATGGTAGAATACTGAAAAGAAGAAGCTAAGAAGAATTCTGAGGGGGACTTACAAATAAAAGAAACAAAAAACCATCTTTATCATGTATTAATTTTGATGAGTCTATGGCCTATGGCCTATTGACATATATTATCAAAACACAGCAAAGCAAAGAAAAAGATCTCTCAGTTTTCTCCTCTTTGTCTTAATCATAGGCATATGTCCAATTCATTATACTTGATTTGTGGAGTCTACATTCACAAAATAAATATATACTTGTTATCTATATATTCATTAATTCCTGGAAAATAATTATATATTCAGAACATGAACAATTAAATTAAATGCTGTTTACCACACTCAATCTAGAATTTGATGTTTTCTTTCTCGAGAGAGACATATGCATGACTATTGCTTGTTCAGTGCAAGCTGTTCTCATCATGAGTACTTACCACAATTTCAGACTCTTATCTACAAGGAGTACACTTTGTACTGTTGTTCAAGCATACAAAACTCACAGCAAGTAACAAACAAAAGATACGCACAGCTGATAAATGATGTCCAATTTATATCCACAGATACTGCAAGAGGGAAAGCCAATCGACTGTGATTGCCAATCTGTTCTGTCTTGTCCTAGACTAATAGAATAATTGGAAGAGAAAGCCAATTCCCTTGCCTTTGGGCCACTTAATTACCATGAATATGTGACAGAAACGTTCTCACTAATATATAATATACAATGATTTAGTAGCTTATATTCTTCATGGGCCTAAATACTCTTACCAATTCAACCATAAATATTTTTTAAAGTAACTCCTTTTTTTAAGGTTTATTTATTTATTTTGAGAAAGAGAGGGAGAGAGAGAGAGAGAGAGCACACAAGTGGGGGTAGGGGGAAAAGAGAGAGAGAGAATCCCAAGCAGTCTCCACACCATCAGCAGAGACTCCAATGCAGGCCAAACTCAGTAACTGTGAGATCATGACCTGAGAGGAAATCAACTGTTGGATGCTTAACCCACCAAGATACCCAGGCACCCTATAACCATAAATATTTATTGAGCACCTACGGCGCATATCAGACAGTGTTACATGCACTGGGGATACATCAACAGACAAGACAGATAAGGGGTTCCTTGCCCTTGTGGAGCTATATTCTAAGGGAGAAGGTGAACTACAATAGATAGGTAAATACATAAGAACTTCAGATAGTAATTTTTGATGGGAATAAAATAAAATAGTAGGATGAAGAGTAACAGGGGAGAGAGGTACATATTTTAGATGAGATGTTCAAGGAGGCCTCTCTGAAAAGTTGACATTTTAGGTAAAGCTTGAATAGTAGGAAAAAGTCAGTCATGTGAAGACCTGGGGAAAGAGCATTCCAGGATGGAGAGGAGCTGAGGTAAAAGCCCTAAGGTGGGAATAAGCTGGGGATGCCTGAGGAATAGTAAGAAGCTCAGTATGTAAGAGGAAAGTGATAGGAGATAAGACAGCAGAGGTAGCCAGAAACAAGACCATGCTGGGCGTTTGAAAGGCAAGGAATTTGGATTGTTTTTTTCAGAGTGATGAGAAGCTGCTGTGGGCTTTTGAGATGGGGAGGATCTGATCTGTGCTTTAAAAAAATCACTCTGAGTCTGAATAGAGAAGAGATTGTTGGAGGGAGGCCATTACAGATCATTTAAGTAAGGGCAGATGGTGGTTGCAGCCATGGTAGGGAAAATGTTATGTGGGAAGATGAGTACAGAATGGGGACCTGTTCTGGAGATATGCCTGCCTGCAGACTGAAAGAGGAATATGCTCTAAGAAAGAAAAAAAATAAAAAAATAACCCCTAGGTTTTTGACTTGAGCAACTAGGCATTGTTATGAACTGACAGGGTAAGAAATGGGAGAGGTACAAGGTAGGTGGGGTGGCTACATAAAAAAAATCAAGAGTTGCATTTTGTATATATAATACTTGAGATACCTATTAGATATTCAAATGGAAATATATAGTAGACAGTTATCTATTTTTCTGGAATTCTTAGGTCAGACATACTTTTTAAAAAATTTGTTAATTTTTATTGTTTTTCTAAATGTTTATTTTCAAGGGAGAGGGAGTGTGAGCCAGTGAGAGGCAGAGAGGTGGACAGAGGATCCAAAGTGGGCTCTGCACTGACAGCAGCAAGCCCCATGTGGGGCTTGAACTCCCAAACCATGAGATCATGACCTGAGCCAAACACTTAACTGACTGAGCCACCCAGGTGCCCCAATACTTCTTGTTTAAATTTAAATGAAAAATGTTATTAGAAACATACATACACTTAAGGACACCTGGGTAGCTTAGTCAATTAAGCATCCAGCTTTTGGTTTCAGCTTAGGTAATGATCTCACAGTTTGTGAGTTTGAGCCCCATGACTGGCTCTGTGCTGACAGTGTAGAATCTTCTTGGAATTCTGTCTCTCTGCCTCTCTTTCTGCCCTTCCTCTGTTCTCTCTCTCTCTCTCTCTCAATGAATAAACTTAAAAAAAAAAAGAAGCATACACTTGGGAAGTGGGCAAATTTACTCTATAGGCTATTGTGCCTCACATACTGAAGTGCTGAAAAAAAACACAAGATTATGTGAAGTAGTCATCATAAAACCAAAAACTAAAATATCACCTTTGATTTGTTTGTTTGATCCTCCTATCAACTCAGCTCAAGTATTCCTCTACCAAAAACCATATACCTGATAATTAACTTGTTGCAGAGAACTACCACAGTGAGGAAAACAGCAATACAGGCTTAGCTAATGAAGATTTGAAATACTTGACTGAGTCAGAACCAGATGCACTGGTTTGCTAGCTCAAGCCTGAACACAATAGTGGCTCACAGATGATATCTATGAAGTGGCATGCAGAAAAGGTCTATCAGTACTGCTACATCAAAAGAAGACCAAATTCTATGAGGAGCAACTGACTCAAAGGTGTTAATAATGCTCCCTCCATCCCTTTGGCAGGAGAGTTATAGGTCAACAGAATTTTATATAAATGTAAACATCTTCTAGTTGGTCATTTCTCCACAGTCTCCTGGTTGTTGGCTTTTACTCTACTTCATAATTCATCTATCCATTATGAAAAGAAAGAGGCAAAAGGCATTTCAGCTCTCTTAAGAGGAACTCTGAAGTCCCAATAAGTATTTCTTATAAATTGTACAACCAAACAGGTTCAAGTGAAAAGCAAAGATGATGAATTTAATAGACATGCAAATATCAAGAATTTTTTACTTAGGCTGGTTTCTTTACAGTAAGGTCTAAACTCACAAAACCCCTTTGTAAGGACAATAGGGCAGGAAGTGGCAAAGTCATAATCAGTGACTTCAGATCTTTTTGAAGTGCAAAGAAACAAAGTCACAGCCTACAGGGTAAAACTAACATCACACCTTCAAATCAGTAAGTGAAGAGAGAAAATCATTAACAGCTAACCTATTCTTTACTGAGAATTTCAAAACCAATTAGAAAACCCCTGAAAAATATAATATTTATGCTTAATAGTTTAGTCCTTTTATTTTCAATAAATTTCAGAATTAAAAAAACTCCCACAGAACAGTAATTTCCATTGGAAACCTTTTTTTTATTTTAGTTTCATTCTGAGAGATAACTTAGTGATTTCTGTACAAGTCTAATACATGACAATACCTGTAGTAGGGGGTGAGAATGCAACATAAAAACACTTCAAGTTTTACCTTCAAGGTATCCACATGATGACCTAGACTTCAAGAACACATTGCATTCAAAAAAGCTGGGCAACGCAGATGAAAAGTGATCATTAAAACCCTGTGAATACAAAACTCCCATCTCTTTGAAAAAGTCTGACACTACAATTCATTCCAAAGACTTTCTCTGGGTGATGAGGCGTGTTTCTTCAGATCTACTACCCACCTTTCCCAGAAGTACTTGTGTATCTTAGATCTTAGTCTGGTTTTCCTTAGTTTCAACAGACTTATATCCACATCAGGAGGAGAGAAGGTTAAAAGAAGAACAAGAAAAGAGGAGGAAGAAAATAAAGGCCATCAATGCTCACTTTAATATGCCAGAGTTAAGAAGTGGTTAATGCTGCCAGAAGTTTCTAGTCTACCAAGGCATCCATCCTCCTAGCCTATCTTCTTGCAGCTTCTTTCTCTTATCTCTTCTTTTGTCTCCTCCCTTTAGCAACTTCCTCCCATCTCTAGCCTCTGTGCCACCAATGGCCACACCACACACAAGCAGGCCAAAAATTAAATTGTGGATATGTTTCAACAGTCTAAATAGAGTACTGAAGCAAACTAGCTATTTTAAAGATTTGGTAACTGGTTTGAGCCACGCTGAATAAGTAACTGCTCATTCAACAAATTTGAAAAGAAGATGTGCTATTTTTTTCTAATCAGGTATCACAACCACCCAAAAAACACTGATAGGATTTAAGTAAAACCAGGTAATCAAACTATGTCCCATGAGTCATTCCTAGGCTTTCAGTAGGAAAAGTGACCATAGGAAACCTAATTAATATTTCAGTTCTACCACTTCTAGGCTCTCTCCTAAAAAATGTCACCAGTGCCTGGGGTTCTAGAACATGAAAAGAGTTCAGATATCTCCATTACTTTCAGCTTATTAGCCTAAAGTTTTTGTGAACAATGTATACTCAGATAACATTTGCTAAAAGGGGTGGTTGGGCTCTCAGGGAGAATCTGCTCTGAACTAAAACGTCTGTGTCAAAAGATGGCCTCTTGGAGGTTAGTTTTGCAGACTTCCCTTCCAGGATACCAGCACCTCAAGTAAAGCCGCCAAGGATGTGCTTCCTCCAGTTAAGTTCTACAAAGCAAACTAAATAAGCAGTTGTCACCATCACTCCAACAATGCACATAGATAAGAGAGGTCAAATTCCTTTAAGAACCAATAAAATAAATGGGAAATTTATCTCAATTATACTAAATGATTCTTAGACAATCCATAAGCACATTTACATTTTCCTTTCCAAATAGCATTCTGCCAGATATCACTCTCTAAATCCCAGCAACATGGACAGCATCATGCATACTGAGTTAAATGCAGACTCTCCATTCCAAACATAAAGACAACACAGGAAAAACTCAAGCATCCTTTAGGCATACATTAGACCTGACTAGATCTTGGGTAACCCTTACAGTGCCAGCAGGGCCTCCCTGAAAATAAGCTACAGAATAACTTTCTCAGAGCAAGAGCCTAATTGAAGGATAATGTGGTAACATGACCTTATTCAAATAGGTAGCCTTCTTCCTCCCTACTCATGGATGGTGTATGTTGGGATGGGGGGTAGTATTTCAAAAAAAAAAAAAAAAAAAAGAGCAGCAAGGGGGAAAAATAGGATAACAATAGTGAAAATAGCACATGAAAGAAGTTTTTTTCCATACCAGTTTTGTATAAGGTCTGGCATGTAGGTGAATATACCAGTTGAGAATATGCTCCATTCTTTCTGCTTATTTTATAGAACAAAACAATGTAATTACATCAAAGCATCTGCAAAGATAAAATCTAGGCAGTTTTCAAAACCAGAGAATGTTTGGAGAGGGGGAAGGGAAGAGGACAAGGTAACAGAAGTTAGAGCAGGATAAAATAGAGTTACAAAACTGGCTTTTGAACAAAAGAAAACAGAAGCATAAAATATTTATAAGCATCTTCATTCATACTATTTCTTCCTAAATCAATTAAAACACTGGCTTATGATGGATTTATACCACAGTGAAACTCTTGACAACTTCAAAATCAACTTCATGTTTGGGTTCCATTCTTTCAGGTGATGAATAGTGGGGAATCGGTGAAGGAATGTCACTTGAAGTCAGTCATTTATCATGAACCAAAATGGCTAAGTGCCCCATAAACTGCAATGATCCATTTCCTATTAGCATCACACAACAGAAGGCAGCCTCATCTGCATTAACAAGTTTTATGACCTCCGTAGGCAGAGAGTCTAATGTTAGGAAATGGGTTATTTTTGTTCTGTTATAAATGTTCATTATTATACCATAAAAAATTCTTTAAGGATATAAACTACTGATTGATTCATTAAGGAATTCTTTAAAAAGGTTTTCCCCATCTTGGGCTTTCTTTCTTCTTCTTTTTTTTTAATTTTAATATTGTTGTCTTGGTATTGTAGTTTCACTCTTTCTGGTCAAGCTCTAGCTGATTTTCTATATGTAATACACTCTTCTTTTCTCATAATGTCAAGTATCATGATTGACTAGAATTAAAATAATTTCCCCCTCCCCCCAAAATTCAGGTGACACAATTTTTCAGTGTTCCAAGTTTCAAGATATAAATATGCCTTTTGAATTTGGGCAAGAAAATTTCAAGAAAAGGGATGTCATGATTTGAAGCTAAATAAAATTGTTAAAGCACTTAAGTTCAATACATTTCCCATAAAATACACTGTTTAACTATGTTACTGGGTCATATCCAGTACTCACATGACTACTGACACTCTTGACTATAAACATGGCCAGGAACCTACAACAAATGGTATCACTTTCAAACAAAGAAAAAAGAAAAAGGAAACCCAAATGGCAAGATGAGAAAAGCAACTGAAGAAAAATAGGTACCATATAAAAAGATTGTGAAAACAGGGATATTTACTAGGATACTATTCTTCTATAATTTTTTAAAGACTCCTCTTTTGAAATGAATCACTAAAAATACGGAAAGATTCAAACATTTATCTAATAGTACTATTTTAGCTTAATTTTAAACTACAGAATATAGTTTAAATGCACACTGCATGTTTACATATTTTGGAAGACTCCTTAGCCTTTCCCCCGCCCCCCCCCCCGAAGAAACATCAACAAATTTGGAAAACAAAGACGTATATGGCAAATTATTTTTAATTGTTTATATTCAAGTTGAACATTCATGAAAACAGATGTTTCAAAAAGTCACAAATTTCCAGAAAAGACAAAGTAGAATTAGACATGGTCCATGTCCTCAAGGAGCTTATATTTTGTTTAGAGGAACAGGATACATTCATAAATATACATCCATAAATGAGAAAAATAAAATCAACCCTAAGTGAGTTGCTAGAAAAGAAGTACAAACTCAGGACTTTTCAAGTATCATGGCTAAAAAATATACTTTTTGACTCATTAGAGAGTATTTTAGGAAATGAGAGAGAGAGAGAGAAGGAACAAGCCATGAACTGGGGTTACAAGGAAGAATTCATGGAAGGGAACAACTTAAGCTTGGCCTTGAAGAGTAAGCAATTTAGTGCACCAATAATTTAAACATTCTTTTCATGAAATAATCTCCTAGAATAATCTCCTAGAATCCTAGGTTCCCCTATAAGTATTGTCCCAAATCAAATGTATGGTTCTGAGTCCCCCAACAACAGCAAGTCTTTCATACTTGGACTTTTAACCTCTCCATTTCCTGAAATTCTCTCTGGCTGCCTATTCACCAAATGATGGCCATCATTGTTTTCCTTTCTCCTTTGAAATCACTAATAACCCTCAAGTCAGATGATCCCACCCACCAAGAACTAGGGGATCCTGCAGAGTGAGGGCTGAATGTTTATGACCTTATTTATGCCAAGTAGATTTTAATCATCACAAACTTTCCTCAAGCTTTGCAAGAATGTCCCACAAGAATAAATTGAAACAAAACAAAAAGTTACAAGGTGTCTCCAAAAAGGTACAAAAGAATCTTTGTAGTTCCTTCCAAGCTCTGAAGATTTGGATGGGTATTAAAGTGTTACTCAAATTCTTAAACATAACCACACTCTTTATTCTTGTCCTCTGTCACCTTGCATGTGAATTGTCCTCTGTCCTCTTACCTTAGAGCACCCCTTCCCGGTTCATTCTATAGCTCTCTCTCAGAAAAATCTTCTAGAACACAAGGAGGTACACAAAACATCTTTTGATAAAAAATATTGAGGGGGTCTCCCCCTACTGACAGTACAGTGCACTATTAGCTGGTGATTCCCTGCCTTTTCTCCCTCGAGGCAACCAGAGAAAATTCAAAAGTATTTGTGGAACACATTACAGATAAACAGAGGAGACTTCTCACCAACAAGAAGTATAAGCATCCCTATGGCTTGAGGGGAAAACAACATCACTGCCCACCTGTAATTCATTCCTGGACAAGCACAAGGTCTGGGAAAATCTGGTTAGGTTATCTGCTGCCTTTAACCGTATTTCTCATATTTTCTCCACAGCAGTACTTTTCAAACTTTACTGTGCATAGGGCCACCAGGGCTCCTGTAAAAATGTGAATTCCAGTTCCCTGAGATTCATTCAGCATTTCTAACCAGCCTCCAGGCAGGGCAGGATATGCTGGTTTGATGAGTACACTCAGACTAGAGACTTGCAATGGTTCTCCACAGCAGCTGTACATTAAAATCATCTGTGAGACTTAAAAAATCTGGCTATCTAGGCTACCTCGCAGCTCAATCAGAATCTTTAGGGGAGTTTTTAAAGTTCTTCTTGTAACCTTTTTTCCAGTTTACTTAAATTTTTTATAATCTCTATGGCCAATGTGGGTCTCGAATTCACAACCCTGAGATCAAAGGTCACATGCTCTTTCAATTGAGCCAGCCAGGAGCCCCTTCTCCATGTGATCTTAATGTGCCACCAGGGTTGTTTCAGCCAAACCATTCTCCCATGATTCCCGCTACCCCCTACCTTTGCCCAGGCAGTATTCTACATACAGACCTCCCCTTCTCTGCTCCTAAGTTCTGCTCTTCTCGTAAGACCTGATGCCAGTCCCTCCCCTGTGAAGCTGCCTCCAACCCTGAATATTGGCTATATCCTCTCAGATCCTCTGGTATTGCCTGTTCTACTTCTTTCTCTCTGTCCTGCATTACCAGTGGAGGGTGTGCCCCTTGAAGCCGATGCTGTTTATTACACTTCCTGTGCGCCAGGCCTAGAGACTATAAATGTTAGCTACACCTTGCTATGACGTTGAGATGGACTTTTAAGGAAATTCAGCAAGTAACACCAAGTGAGTTCTTTAAAGCCTAAAAGGAAACAAAACAAAACAAAACAAAAACATCCTCACAGAGCACAAGTACTTGCTCAGGCAGTAAGGGATATTTTCAGGACATGACCATGCCTGCCAAACAGGTGCAGAGATCTAGCTCCTCTTGGTTAAGAAAAGCAAAGCCTCTACTCAGTCACTGAGATTCGTTTTTAGGAAAGAGCAAAATGGAAGAAAGAAATCAGAGCCCAGGGTCATGACCTTATGGGTAAGATGTGGAGAGGCTCAAATAACAAGCCATTCCCCACCACACAGAAGGAAGAATTCTCTGGGCATGATGGTCATAGGAGCTCATTCAAATTTGGGAATGAATGGACTGGGTCCTCCTATTTAACTAATTCTCTAACCACTCCATTTTACTATATAAAAGGCTCCCAGTGCCATAAATATACTGAAAAAGAAAGGAAATTGTCAATATAGCTATTTCCAAAACCTGAGCTCATGAAACGCTTAGCTAACAGAATAGGTATGTTGTAACATCAGTCTTTTAGCCAGAAAAAAAAGTTAAATATGAAATCAGAATATTTAAAAAAAAAGTGTAGAAGACTTACAGTGGGCTGAATGAATCACAGAAGACATACCCAAGGAAATCCACCACAATTTCAAACTAAAAATATTTTAAATTGGGAAATGTAGAGTCATTGACGGAGAGGATTAACTTCTGAAATCAAAGAAGCCTGACTCAAATCCTATCTCTTTCCATTCATTCTGTGTCCTTAGGCAAATTCTTTTACTTTTTTTGTAGAGCTCAGTTTTCTGTCTGTGAAATGGCAATTCATGTATCTATTTTAAATGATAAATGGGGTAGCTTCTCAAACAACATATATAACAAAATAAATGTCAAAAACATTAAATTTGTTTTTAATCTGTTCAATTACACCTTTACCATAAGAGCTATGTCATATAGTGGTAATATTCAGTAACCTACAGTTAGACCTTACCAAGCCACACATTTTTTCTTGAACTTTAATATACATTTTTAAAAATGTTTTTTATTTATTTTTGAGAGAGACAGAGCACGAGTAGGGGAGGGGGAGAGAGACAGAGAGAAACACAGAATCTGAAGCAGGCTCCAGGTTCCGTATTGTCAGCACAAAGCCTGATGCAGGGCTCGAACCCACAAACAGTGAGATCATGATCTGAGCCAAAGTCAGACGCTCAACCAACTGAGCCACCCAGGCCCTCCTGAATACACATTTTTAATGCCTCAATGTTTCTGCAAACTATGCCTTTTGCCTAGAATGAGCCCTATAACTTCTTCTCCTCACCCTCTGACAAAATAATAATAATAATAGTAATAATTAGTATTATTATTGCTATTTTAAGTCTCATTTTTCATGCTATCTCTCCTTCCCTGGCTGTTTTCTCTGGTACCTCTACCACCAGAGGATGTCTTTTGAGCTTCCAGAACACTTCATATGAACCTGTACTGGAGCACACATCACACCATGAATTGTGAACACTTATGTTTCTTTCTCTCACTTGTGAACTTCTAGAGCAGTGCTATCCAATGTGATAGCCAATAGCCTCATATGCCCCTATTAATGTTTAAATTAATCAAAAATAAATAAAAATAAAAATTTAGTTTCTCTGTCTCATGAGGCACATTTCAATTGTTTGAGAGGCCCATGTGGCTACTCTTGTACTGGACCACACAAAATATTGTCATTATCACAGAATGTTCTATTGAATAGCACTTTTCAATCTCTTGGGCAGGGACCATGTCTTATTCATTCCTAGAGCCTAACACTCACCAAAGTGTTTATAAATGAAAGACAATACAGACTAATTCAGGCATGTTTACACATACATTTTGGCTGAATGAGAAAGATGAGTTATTCATTATTGTTTAAACCTACAAAAGAAAATATGTACAGAATGCCTAGCATAAAGGTCATCACAAGGGAGGCAGTGAATAAAAGGTGTTTAATCATATGAGCAAATTGGCTGAGAAGTCCTACTCCCTACCTTCCAATAATTCCTAATTATTCTGCCAGAATACCTGTAAAGAGATTTTAATCTAAGGAATGTCATGACAATGGTTAAACGCTCAGTCCTATTTGGTCGTTTGGTTGCATATTACTTGTCTGGTCTTGCCAAGTCTATTTTTTCTGTAATCTCACAACCAAAGCATATCCCTCCCATGTGAGAGCATGAAAATCTCTGCAGTATCTGGTAGATTCAGTCAAGGCCAGAGGCATGGCCAACAAAAAACAATATTTCTCCTAAGGCCAAACCAGAGCTACAAAACCACTCCTGTGGATCCTGCCTTCTTCTCAATGACTTCCCTGTCTCCTCTTTGTTCTTTCCCCATCCTGAGCAAAGATATCCAGTTACTAAACTGCCCCTGTGTCATGATGCCACTCAATTCAATGTTGGTCACCTCTTCCCCAGTCCCTTCTAGAATCATTCAGCACAAGTCTACACCCTATAAAAAGATCTTTATCTTCCTGGATAGCAATAGTCCTGCTGCTGTGATCTCTCCTTTGCTGCATCAAGTTACTAAATCTATGATTACAGTAGAATTACCAGTCTTTCCCTATGACCAAACTTTAGGTTCTATCCCGTTACAACATTTATATCACTCCACAAAAAATTTTTTTAATGTTTTTTATTTATTTTTGAGAGACAGAGAGAGTGCAAGCAGGAGAGAGAGAGAGAGAGAGAGAGAGAGAGAGAGAGAGAGAGAGAGAGAGAGAATCTGAAGCAGGCTCCAGGCTCTGAGCTAGCTATCAGCACCCACAAACCATGAGATCATGACCTGAGCCAAAGCCGGATGCTTACCTGACTGAACCACCCAAGCGCCCCTCAACAAAATTTTTCATAGCAAAAAATAACAGAATGTCTTTGGCTCTGATGTTTTATTAAAAAAAAATCTTTCTCAATTCAGCCATAAAAGGAATGAAATATTGATACATGCTCCAAATGGATAAACTTTGAAAACATTATCCTCAGTGAAAGAAGCCAGATACAAAAGGTTACAGACCATATAATTCTATTTACATAAAGTGTCCAGAGTAAGCAAATCCATAAAGATAGAGGATATGAGAGGCTGGTAGGAGGCAGGAATGAAGAGTGACTACTAATGGGTATGGGGTTTCTTTCTGGGGTGATGAAAATATTCTGGAATTACACTCTGGTAATAGTTGTACAACTTTGTGAATATATGAAAGGCCACTGAAAAGATGACTTTTATGGTATGTAAACTATATTTCAATTTAAAAAGAACTAAAGTTAGTACAGTTTTCAGTACAAGTTTCAGAGCCACCAAGGGAAAGCCTCTTAAAGGAAGTTCATTAAACTACTTTGGATAGAGTTACTTATTGATCCCAGTGGCATCTAACAAGGTTTCCTAAGTAAATCATTCTACTTTGTCTCTATTCTAATCACACCTAGAGTTTGTTTTCTTCTCATTCTGTTGCTTCCATTGTTTCTTTTAAAATGTTGCCATAAAAGTACCCTGGCAGAAATGCAAATCAAAATTGCAATGGTACACCAATGTTCATAGCGGCACTTTCTACAATAGCCAAATCATGGAAGAAACCAAATGTCCATCACCTGATGGATGGATCAAGACGATGTGGTATATATAAACAATGGAGTATTACATGGCAATGAGAAACGATGAAATCTGGCTATTTGTAGGAAAGTGGATGGACCTTGAGGGTGTCATGTTTAGCGAAATAAGTCAGACAGAGGACAGATACCATATGTTTGCACTCATAGATCTAACAGGAGAAACCTAACAGAGAACCATAGGGAGAGGAAGGGGGAAAGAGAGCTGGCGAGAGTGAGGGACACAAATCATGAAAGCCTACTGAATACTGAAAATGAACCATGGACTGTAAGGGGAGAGGGAGGGGGAGGGAGGGAAGGGGGTGATGGTCATGGTTGGGGGCACTTGTGGGGACGAAGCACTGGGTGTATTATGGAAACCAATTTGAAAATAAACTATTAAAAAATTTTAAAAAACTGCAATGAGATATCACCTCATACATGTTAGAATGGCTAATATAAAATACATGAGAAATAACAAGTGTTGCCAAGGATGTGGAGAAAAACGAACCCTTGTGCAATGTTAGTGGAAATACAAACTGGTGCAGCCACTGTGGAAAACAGTGGTGCAACCACTGTGGAAAACAGTATGGAGATTCCACAAAGCATTAAAATTAGAACTACCCTTCTATCCAGTAATTGTTCTACTAGGCATTTGCCCAAAAAATACCAAACACTAATTCACAGGGATACATGCACCCCTGTGTTTATAGGAGCATTATTTACAATAGCCAAATTATGGAAGCAGCTCAAGTGTCCATTGATAGATGAATGGATAAAGAAGAATGATATATATAATGGAATATTATTCAGTCATAAAAAGAATTCATATCTCAAGATGGTATTGGGCATAGGAAAATTAAACAGGGGTGCCCAGAAGCTACTGGTAATGAAGCAGAGCTAATGATGCCAAACAGGACATAATATGATTCTGTGCAATGGGGGGAATCCACTTTCAACTGGAATTAGAAATAGAAAATTGTACTTCTCTCAAAAAGGGCTTAAAACATCCATCTTACTGCCACAGTGCACAACCACATTCATTTCACAGGGGGAAAAAAAGGATCTAACCATGAGACCACTGAAAAGAGAGGCACAGAATGGCAGTACTATTAACTGATAATGTGGACAACCAGCACTGGGCAAAGCATTTTTATGGAAAGAACAGCCTCCTATAGAAATCTAGTGTAGAGAAATGGTTTCTGAAACTGCTGTGAGCAAGGAAATCAGCAAAACACCAAGACTTTTCTACTTTTCTATGATTTGTAATTAAGACTCTAAAATAGCTGATGACCCCACACAGAAGGCTTGAGAGTCATTAATGTGGAATGCAAAGAGGGTTTGACCCAGATCATGCCAGAGAATGTTCTCTAGTTAGTCAGTAAGAGCTGCCACCAGCTTCAGAGAAGAGAAATCAAAAATAACATCAAAATCTATCCTGGGTACTTTATAGCTCATATTACAGAAACATTTAGAGTAAACCATGTAGACCAGTGATTCTCACTTCACAGTGTGGGTTCTGTTATTCTCAACAAATTTCAGACTTTTGGTGTCATCACACAGATATCCCACACATGGGGTGTGACTGGCCCACAGAAATTCCATAATCAGCCCCTCACCCCCAAAAGTAGTCTATACTTAATTTATTTTCTTCTTTAAGGTTTTAGTCCCCACTGAGATGCATGAATTCAGTTTTCCAAAAGAGGCCTAGGGAATCAGCTTCTTCACTTGCTTCACAGTATTGTCTCATGTTCATTGATTCATGATTCCAGCATGTTGTTTAATACAAAGCCATCATATTTACAGCATCTTCAAGTAACATGGGTTCCTCCCTTCTTCCCTTCTTTAGAAATATAAAGGAATAAACAAAGACTTAAAGTGTTATGGGCTCTCACCCCATATTCATTCATCCAATATATACTGAGTACCTAGTATTGCACCAGATGTTGGGAACACAAAAGAGAAAAAGCACTTACTCTGTATGGTGAAACAAACATGTACCCACCAGGGAAACACCTCAAGAGTCCCCACAACGGGGGTAACCGTGTGTCGGAGAAGACTTTACCACAGAGCAACACGGGAGCTGAACTGGGTCAAGCTTTCCTCAGGCAAACAGATCTGTGAGAGTACAGGCAGAGAGCTTTTTCCAAGCCAGCAGAGGGGACAGTTTGTGCAGAGTCACTGAGAAATGAAAATGCTTGGGTTTCAAGAACAATGGGGGCAAGTCCTCAGGATATCTAGGGCACGGCCTGGGGGATAGGAGAAGAGACGCAACACGGCCAGATTATGATGTATGATCACCTGGCTAAAGAATAGGATAGAATATTAAGCTAAAATTCATTTTAATGACAATGGCTAGAACTCATTGAGAGAATAAGTTGGTTGGCTGGAAAAAAAATCCTACAACAGACAAATGTTGCTCATTATAAAGCACTTTGAAAAGGGAAAGTTTCTTTATATGAAAGAAACTATATGAAGCTATAAATGTTGACTTATACAGGTTTGCTAAGCATCGCATGCCTTGAGCCTAGTAAAGCTTCACCATAAACTTGAGATGTTCTATTTTAACTGGATTTTCTTTGGCAAAAAAAAAAAAAAATCCAAATCACAATTTAGCAAGAGAAAGAGTCATCTGCCTAGTAGTTGAGAATTAGATAAGCACTTACATAAGCTATAATTTTTTTAAGTAACAATATTTACTTGATAAATGTGATGTCAAGGTTAAAACAAACAGTGGCTTAAATATGAAAGGACAATGTATACTTTCATACAAAACACAAGCAACTTATCTGAAAACTGAAGGCTAAAACAATTTACTTTATCCTTGAAAGGACTATGGGGCTACCTTTAGCATTCATGGAGGCTACCTCACTTCTTTTTTGATTATATCTGGAAAGTAATTAAAATGGTCCACTTGGTAGTTGAATGAAGAAGTGGTACAGGAAACCAGGTCTTTATGCTACTATATTTTCCACAGAAATACTCCAAAGCCAAAGCCCATTTTACCTTTTGCATTTCCTGGAAGTCTGGTCATAGTATATGCATTTGTCAGCAATCCCAGACACGGCAATAAGTCACTAGTAAACTCTTACAACCCATCTGTTTCAGTCACTGTAGCCAGGGAACTATTGTTTCTGCATAAAGTAGCACTGAATCAGCCCCTTTTGTGTTTTCTATAAATACTATGCATTCTCAACAAGAAAATCTTCATATCTACATAATTCTAGAGGCAGTTAGTAGCAACCAAGAATATAGCCCGTTGCTATCGTAATGGCATACCAGTGCAAACTATCATCTGTGGACAAATATACACAACTTTGACATAATCACCAAGATAAATCAGAAAATAAACCAGGTGGGGCACCTCGGTGGCTCAGTCAGTTAAGCATCCAGCTTCAGCTCAGGTCATGATCTCACGGTTCATGAGTTCGAGCCCTGCGTCGGGCTCTGTGCTGACTGCTAGCTCAGAGCCTGGATCTTACTTCCGATTCTGTGTCTCCCTCTCTCTGACCCTCCCCTGCTCATGCTGTCTCTCTTTGTCTCTCAAAAATAAAAAAATTTTAAAAACATTAAAAATTTTTTTAAAAAAAGAAAATGAAAAGAAACCAGGGTATCATAGCAACTGTACTTTTATTATGTAGATAAACATGATTGTTCCCCTTCCTATCCTAAGTCAAGGACAAGACTAAATGCAAAGTAAATTGGAATCAATCTGCACAAAATAATTATGAAAGTCAGTATCATCAGCAAAATGGTCATTTGCATTGCATTCAAATAGGTACATGTATTTTTTTTTAAATAGGTATGTATATTAAGGTCAAGACTAAAAAGCATATTTTGCTGAAGCTCCCTCTGGCGAATATTTATCATTATAGTTCAGGGTAACTGAAGGAAAAAGAAATGGCAGTTCCCTTTCAGTTAATCAGCGTCCCCTCAATGTACAGTTGGGTAGCTGTATCTCTGACCCAAGGGTGTGATGCACAATCTTCATCATCTTCTCCTCAGGCCTGAGACAGTGAATAAGAAAGGAAAAAAAAGCAAGGAAGCCTTACAAAATTCTACACCACTTGTTTCAATTCCTCAATTAAGATGAAGTCACCATGAACTAAGTCTACACAGATCAATTATAGTGACTCCCTCTCTAAGTTAGAACATGAATCATCTCTAAAGCCACAGCAAGCCTCTTTAATAAGGAGCTATCCCCACACTCCTCGCCAGGAATGGACTTGGAAATGGGAAGTCAGAGAAGAAAGGGACCCATGTCCACTGCCTCCTGAAGAAGGAAAAGTGACTCTTTTCAATTGTATCTTGGACTTGCTGTTCTCATGCTGCTACATGGCCCCCACCATCCTCATTACACCAGTTTTGGGACACACGGTATATGGGTATATGTGCTTTCATCAAAGGCTAGGTTGCCACATTGACCACTGCTCCATTACAGATAAGCTGAGTTTTACTCTCAATGTCCTCATTTGAATGTGGGATAGTAATCCCTACCTCACAAAGGTTGCTGTGAGGAATAACTTAGCATAAATCATTTTATATAAAGCACTGCCTCAAACGTTATTAATGAGTGTAACAATGCTTTGGAACATTTTGTTGTCACCTTATTAGCGTTATACATTATCAATTTCCTAGAGTATGTACTACAAAGTTAAACAGAACATTTCTGCATCCCTCCATTATTTTTAACTGCTTTAAAAAGGTGCATACAGCTTATTATTGCCCATTTACATAAGCACTATCATATTTACTGGCCAAAAGCTGGCTTTTAACTACTACCCAAAGTTCTATTTTACAATGTAATTCTCTCTGCTGAAGTCAAAATAAGTAAAAAGTCACCCAGAGCATGCCAGAAAAGTATAGAAAAGTTGCTTTTCTTAAATATAACTTCCCACATATCCTCACAGTTCACCTAAAAATTGAACCTATACTAAAGCTAAAAGGGCATTTTTATTAGCTCAGCTCTCAGAATTCTCCTAATATATGCTCAGAGACAAACTATGAAAAAAATAATCATTCCAATTAATATGAAATACAGCCTTTTCATTTTTATTTGTTGTTACAAAGGAAAAAATAATTCCATTGGCATTTTCCAAAACTGAGCTTACCACCACTCATTAATATGCAGTGCTGACTGGTTAGCTCAGAGGAGTGTACTCTGGCCATGGCCTTGCAGCAGCCCAAGCATGTTCACTGGAGAAATGAGGCACCTGTAGAGCTTCCCTCCACAGACAGACACACACCCATTTCCCCAAATGGAAGCTCTATCTTTTCTGGTTAGTCTTCTTGCTCACCTGGGGGAAAAAGTTCCTTTGGGCTATTTTCAACTAACACAACCCAAAATGTCTATGAAAAAAAAAAAAAAGGAACAATATTAAGCTGGCTTTGAATAAATTAAAGTAATTATAACTTATTTTATACTTATTTATTTTATAAATCTATAAATAGATTTAAGTTGATTCTAATATTCTTTTCTTCTTATCACTAAGCTGCCAAAACCTTTTACAGACTCTTCTTCCATATCACTAGACTAGGCCCTAGACAATGTACCAAAAAAAAGGGAGTAACTTTTTTTAATGTTTATTTTTGAGAAAGAAAAAGCATCAGTAGGGGAGGGGCAGAGAGAGAAGGTGACACAGAATCTGAAGCAGGCACCAGCCTCTGAGCTGTCAGCACAGAGCCCAAGGCAGGGATCAAACCCACAAACTGTGAGATCCTGACATGAGCTGAAGTTGGATGACTAAGTAACTATGCCATACAGGTGCCCCAAAAGACAATAACTTTTAAATCTCATGCTTGGTATAGAAATACATTCAAGAGCAGGATTTCTCTTGTTAAAGGTAAGAATGGGTAGCTCAGTTGGTTAAGTGTCTGACTTCAGTTCAGGTCATGATCTCATGGTTTGTGAGCTTGAGCCCATCAGGCTCTGCATTGACAGTGTGGAGACTGCTTGGGATTCTCTCTCCCCTCCTCTGCCCTCACACACACACACACACATACACACATACTCTCTCTCTCTCTCTCTCTCTCTCTCTGTCTCTCTCTCTCAAAATAAATAAATAAATAAACAAACAAAAAGGTTAAGAATGAATCAAAAGGTATTTGGCTGCTACAGAGAACAAAAAATAGTAGGTCTACATTTTAAATTAAAATTCATTTTTAGTAACATGTAGGAAAGATAATTTGAACAAAGAATGGATGATAGGACCTAATATGAATATAGGATAACAGACAATTGCAAATATTTGGCTCATTTATTAGGAATGTATGTTTCAACTGGCAATGAACATTATATTCTATTTTTCAAAGTTTGTTTATTTATTTTGAGAGAGGGAGCATGGAGGAGGGGCAGAGAGGGAGAGAGAGAATCCCAAACAGGCTTTGCACTGACATGCAGGGCTCAAACTCACGAACTGTGAGATCATGATCTCGCTGAAATCAAGTGTCAGATACTTAACCGACTGAGCCACTCAGGTGCTCCAAATATTGTATTCTATTTTAATGAAAGACTTCCTCTCTTCCCCAAGGAGTTACTATTTAATATTTATAGAGCACCAATAGTGCATGGAGTGAACAGTTCTCTAAAACAATGCATACAAGTTCTTATTCTACAATGTGGTGTGGGGAAAAATAGTATGTGTGACTAATTACTATTCTATTTCTTAAACAAACAGAACACTCACAGTTAAAAGTTTCATGTAATTAATCTTTTCAAGGATAGGCTTATTTTATTTATTTAATTTTTTTTATTTTTAAGTAATCTCTAAACCCAAGGTGGGGCTCAAACTTACAACCCCAAACATCAAGAATTGCACACTCCACTGACTAAGCCAGCCAGGTACCCAAAGGATGAGTTTATTTTAAAAACCAGGGCACCACTAGGATTTAAGGCAGTCTAAATGAAATACTTTAAAATATGCAATGAAGATAGTAGAAAACTCCATGATTAGAATCAGATTTGTAAAATGACACCTAAAAATTAGAATTGAGAAGCTCTGCCCAGTGTTAACACTAGGTTTAATCCACTTCACAGGGTTATGTTGCTCCAATGATGGAGCAACCAGGTTGATCAGAATTAAGGCCAAATCTCAAAAAACGTTCAGGCAAAGCTGTTGAAAGGCTGATAATAGTGTTTAACAGGCTATTTAGTATCAAAGGACAGTGATAACTCTCAACTCCACAGCCCAAAATGTTAAGCAAGATTTGCCAAAAGCACTGTATTTAGACAATTTTTAAAGAACCTAATAAATCTGGTTTCTGGGTTACACATCACACCCATCTGAAAATCATGGGACAAGTTACTCAACTTCTTGGAGCCTGTTTCTTCATCTGAAAAATGAGCTTAACAGTACTACCACAAAGGACTGTTGTCAAGATTAAAAGAGCTAGCATATGTAACATGCTTGGTATGTACTATATTTAGTACATAAACGAGGCTCAGTAAATATTTCTGCTACTGCTCCATTTTTACTTCCATAGCCTCAGATCTGACCAGGGATTTACTATTCACTTTTGCCTGAACTTATGATTTTTTTTTTTTGGCAGTCTCACTGTTTCATCTTACCCCTACCATCAATCTAAAACTGAAAATCATTAGCCATACCATTTCAATTATATTTCACCCTTATCCTTCCTGCTTCAAGTCTTTTCACCCTACAGAATGAAGAATAACTCAATTTTTGGCCTGTTCTCACCCCAAGATGCAGCATTTTTTTCCTATAACCCCTGAGCATTTATTTTTTATGTATGTATACATGTTTGTATATATGAATATTTATTTTTTTAAATGTTTATATATTTTTTAAATGCTTATTCATTTTTTTGAAAGAGCAGGAGAGCGAGAGAAAGAAGAGAGAAAGAGCAGGGGAGGAACAGAGAGAGGAGGGGACAGAGGATCCTAAGCAGACTCTGCACTGACAGCACAGAGCCCAAAGTGGGGCTCAAACTCATGAACCATGAAATTATGTCCTGAGCCAAAGTCGAATGCTTAACTGACTGAGCCACCCAGGAGCCCCCATATGTATGTATTTTTAGATTTTATTTTTAAGTAATCTCTACACCCAATGTAGGGCTTGAACTCACAACCCTGAGATGAAGAGTTGCACGTTTTACTGACTGATCCATCCAGGCAACCCCCACCCCTGACCACTGAGCATTCACTTGGGTCAAAAAGACCTCAAGTCCATGGACAGGCAATCTAAACCCCTATGTGGGCATATCAAGGCAGGCCATCTTCTAAACCAGTGCCACTCAAAGTATGGTCCATGGACTGGAGGTGTTCCCTAATCACGTAAGTACAGAACAGCATTTGACAGAATAACTTTATGTCTGTTGAATCTAACATTTAAAAATTGGAGGTTGTGCTTTGCATGTTTCTTTAAATTTCATTTTTAGTTATTTATGCTTATGTATTTTACAAAATTATTAATTACCCAAATTGCAAAGAAAATAAACCAGTGCTTCATCACAGGCAGTTTAAGAAGCATTGCTCTATTAAATGTTGTTTTCCTAGACAAGGGCACAGCTAGTCCCCTACCCAATGTGGTGAATTCGAGGTAATTTGAACACTGTGGCAACACCCAGCCATATAAAACCTACTCTATCTCAGGACAAATATAATAATCTATTTACATACACGTGCTAGTTGCACTTTTGTCCACTTGGATTTTGTTAGATGACAACTTTATTATAGCATGGAATTTAATATAAGGATAGTCCATTTGTAGTCCCTTTCAAACTCTTTTTGAGACGCTGTAGCTAAAATTAACTTCAGGCAAGTGTGCTAAAAGTATCAAAAGAAACATATTTAAATAAGTGCTCCTACTGTATGAACTCTGAGGACAACATTTTGAAGAGTTCTAGGTCATTTGTTCTTTTATCAGTAGTGCAGATTCATCAACATTATCTCTTTATCTGTAAAGAACTGTTACCTGTGTGTCTTACATGAATTCTAAACCCCAGCACCACGGTACAGAGCCAGTGTTCAGGTAAGGTGCTCAGGTAGAGTAAGCTTCTATTTGAGATCCTTGATGAGCTACCCCCGTCAAGTATAAAAAAAAATGGTTGCCTGTTAAGTGACTGGCCAAGTTCCTTCTATCTTGACCCAGAATTGTAATTTAACAAACATATTTAAGCACCCACTATATTCAAATAATTATATAAGGAGGTGAAGTTACAGCAAGATTAATAGTACACACTTAAGCCTGAACTCTAGGAGCATACAACCTAGCAGGGGAATAACGTAAGTACATAAATAACTATTACACAAAGTGACATCTACTAGGTACTGTGAGAGATTTATAAACCTCTGTTTATACAGAAGTTCAAAGAACACAATCCCATATCAAGCTGGGAGGATCTGGATAGGTTTTTATGGAGTAGAGTGCATTGAGAGAAGCTTGAAAGGATGATAATAAGTAGTAAGATTAAGTAGAGAATGAACAAATGAGCATGAGCTTAGTTACACACACAAACACAACTCATTAGTTTATTGACTATGAATATCCTCCTCAAAGTCTCTAGCATTAGTGTTTTCAAAAACTATTGCATCATTCAGAAAGTTGTAAACTGCTAAGGAAATCCATTCATTCACCACTGGATTATATTTTATTTTGCGATTGTTAACTCAAAAAGTGAATGTAAGAAATCAGATTTCCAATGCTAGGAAAAGGACAGCCCACTCAAAGAAATTTTCAGTTTACATTTTATAATATTAACAAGATCCTTTAGTTAAAATATTAATATCATCCTCTTCAAGTTGATCAGAGGTACAGAAGCCCATATCTATATTCTAGGGTTAAAAATGACAAGCCAGAAGAGAATATGTCAGTATCACCTAGGATTATCAGATTCTTGCAGAGGTGCCCAGACTGGGCCACAGATTTAGCTGGGTATTAAAGGGTGGGAACTTTCCCTGAAAACTGCAGAACATGTGGATATTCAGGTTACAACAAAATTAACCAACACACAACATTTCTTCTACCTGACATTTCATTTCAGAAGACCTCCCAGTTTCCCGTATCTGTCAGCTCCTAGCTAGTTTTAAGTCATGAGCATCCTTGTCTTATGAATATCTACTGAATTAAGAAAAAATCTGTCAGCTATTTTTTTAGTTGGAGCCTAGAAATTATACATTTTCCATTAAAGTTTTCTTCATAGAAAATGTCCTTTTTCCAGGGCTTCTGGGTGGCTCAGCCAGTTAAGCAACTGACTTCAGCTCAGGTCATGAGCTGAACCCACAGTTTGTAGGTTCGAGCCCCATATTAGGCTCTGTGCTAACAGCTCAGAGCCTGGAGCCCATTTCAGATTCTGTGTCTCCGTCTCTCTCTCTACCCTTACCCGTTCGCACTCTGTATCTCTCTCTCTCAAAAATAAACATTAAAAAATTTAAAAAAAGAAAATGTATTTTTTCCTATGTATTTTAAATATTCCTCTTTTTTTCTTTCTTTTTTTTTAATCTTACAGAAACAGGAAGGGAGCGAGGGAAGGGGAGACAGAGAGAGAGAGAGAGAGAGAGAGAGAGAGAGAGAGAGAATCTTAAGAGACTCCATGCTCAGTGTGGAGCCTGAAGCAAGGCTCAATGCCATGACCTGGGATTGTGACCTGAGCCTAAATCAAGAGTCAGATGCTCAACCAACTGAGCCACCCAGGTGCCCCAGCCTCTTATTTTTCTGTTTTAACCTATCAAACACTTGTTAATGTAATTAGAAGCACACTGGCTTTTAAGAATCAGACAGATGTGGATTTTTCTAAAGTGCAGATCGTACCTAACGGAATAGTGGGAGATGAGGTCAATGCACGAAGGATGTTGAGAATCAATCTCAATGCAAAAATGCCTAGAAGTATAACTGTTATTATTGTGGGTAACACTTATTGAGTGCTTGCTGGGTTCTTCAGATGGATCTTCCCATTTAATGTTCACAACATCCTTATGATATAAGTACATTTATTGACCTCATCTCACATCAGAATAAATGAAGGCAGAAAAAACATACTTAATTATGAATATTTATTAATAGATTCCTCCTTTTCTCTCAGGACTAAGGGCAGTAATTACTCCATCTTCTGGGAGAAGAACAAGGAAGGCAGAGTCATGAGGTACCATTTGGATGTTCAAAGCAATCACACAAAATAGGCCTTGAGATCCTCAAATTCAATGCAATCTGTATCAAAACCCCAGTTGGCTTTTTAGCAGAAAGTAACATGCAGATCACATGCAGATCCTAAAATTAATATAGATATTCAAAGGACCAAAAATAGCCAAAACAATCTTCAAAAAGAACAAAATTGGAGGATTTGCACTTCCAGTTTCAAAGCTTACTCCAAAGCTACAGTAATCATGACTGTGTGCTCCTGGCATAAAAGTAGACATATACGTCAATGGAATATAATTGAGGATTCAGAAAAAAACCTTACCTTTATGGTCAATTGGTTTTTTAATGTTTATTTTTGAGAGAAAGAGGCAGTGCGAGAGAGAAACAGAGTGCAAGCAAAGGAGGAAAAAAAGAGAGACATACAGAATCTGAAGCAGGCACCAGGCTCTGAGCTGTCAGCACAGAGCCTGAAGCGGGGCTCAAACTCACAAACTGTGAGATCATAATCTCAGCCAAAGTCCCAAAGACAAATGTTTAACCAACTGAGCCACCCACGTGCCCACTGATCAGTTGATATTTAATGATACCTAGATAATTCAGTTGAGAAAGAATTACCACAAATGGTGCCCAAACAACTACTTGCCCAAATACAAAGAATTAAGTTTGACCCCTATACTGTTCTGTACATAAAAATTAATTCAAAATGGATCATAGATCTAAATGTTAAAGCTGAAACTATAAAACTCTTAGAAGGAAACATAGGCGTAAATCTTTGTGAACCTGGACTAGGTTATGCTTTCTTAGTCAGGAAACCAAAAGTACAAGTGACAAAATAATGAACAGATAAACTTGAAATCATCAAAATTAAAAGCTTTTATGCTCAAAGGATACCCTCAAGAAAATGAAAAGACAGCCAACGTAATGGGAGAAAACATTCATAAATCATGTATATGATGAAGGCCTTGTATTCACCGTATGTAAAGAATTCTCACAATTCAACATTAAAAGACAACTCAATCAACAATTTGAACAGATATTTTTCCAAAAGAGACATACAAGATGTTCAACATCATTAGCCATTAGGACAATGTAAACCAAAACCACACTGAGATACCTCATATCCATTAGTATAGCTAAAATTAAAAAGAGAGACAATAATAAAAGTTAGAAAATTGCAACCCTCATAGATTGTTGGTGGAAACATAAAATGATACGTCTACTTTGGAAAATAGTTTGCAGGTTCCTTAAAATGTTAAATACAGAGTTACCATATGACACAGAAAATCCAGTCCTAGGTATATACCCAAGAAAAATGAAAACATACATCAAACAAATTTTTGTACAATTTCTTAAAAAAAAATTTGTGTGTAGCAGCATTAAGCATTATTTATAATAGCTAAAAAGAGGAAACAACCCCAAATTCCCATCAACTGATGAATGGATAAAGAAAATGTGGTATATCCATACAAAATAATAGTATTTGGCAATAAAAACAAATGAAGTACCAGTACATGCTACAATTTGGATGAACCTTGAAAACACTATGTTCAGTGAAAGAAGACAGTCACAAGAGATAACATATTATATAATTCTATTTATCTTAAAAGTCTAGATTAGGCAAATCTATAGTGATAGAATATAGATTAGTGATTACCTAAGGGCTAGGAGATTTGGGGCGTGGAATGCGACTAACTGATAATGAGTATGGGTTTCTTTTTTCAGGTGATGAAAGTGTTTTAAAATTGATTGTGGTAAGTGATAGTTGCACAACTCTGTAGAAATACTAAAAGGCATGAGACTGTACATTTGAATGAGGGAATTTTAAGGTATGTGAATTATATCTCAATAAAGGTGTTTAAAAAAAAACTGGTCCTTGAATCAATTTGGGGGTAAGTTGGGGTATGATGGATTAAGGGCCTGATAGGCACCACAGACACAAAGGGGTAGGAAATGAATACCCCCTGCCTTTGACATTGGGTTTTCCTGGCCTCCCAGGGACTGAAAAGAAGAGAGAAGAGGGAGTATGTGCCAATGAAGGGGCTAGTTTTAATGTTTGAATAGTCTTTTAAAAGTATCTTTGAAAGTGTCGGTGATAGGTCCCATGATAGGTGTCATGGCCTGGTTATAGTACAGAGGGAAATGTAGGGAGGGTTATAAAAACCATGCATTGTTCTGTAGGAACTAACTTGATCTTGGGCTTCCTGAAATTCTACATCTAACTCATCCATTGAGCAACAGTATCCTAAAGCCAGTTAACTTAGTCTGTGGATGGCTGATCATTTCAGAAGAACAAAATCCCTAGACTACCTGTCCCCAGTGACCTGTATGTGTAAGGTGTGTTTTCTGGATTCTAAGAACTCCTCGAGCCTTCTCTAGAATGCCTAGTCACTCTCCCACTTGGCCATGTGGTAAGTCATTAATGCTACCTTAAAAATTTTTAACTAACATTTTGAGTTAAAAGAAGGCTTCTCAGCATATATCCAGTAAAGCACAGCTGCAAATCAATGATGAGACAATCCTAATACAGACAATTATTTAAGGTGAATAAGCTTTAGAAATCAGAGGCCGCCCAACCTAAAGTTGGTTTCTGTAAAGTTTTTATTATAAAAGCGTCCATTTGTAACGTTTAAATAGGATGAAAACAGTATGAGGTTGCTGCTACCTTTCCACAAGAGACAACAGTATTGGTTTTTTTGCACTGAATTCCCGCCTGTCTTTAATTCAAATAAGTATATCTGATTTAAAAAAGAAAAAAAAAAGTATGCTCAGAGCACCTGGATGGCTCAGTCAGTTAAGCCTCTGACTTCAGCTCAAGTTATGATCTTACAGTCTAGTCTGTGGGTTCAAGCCCTGCATCAGTCTCAGAGCCTGGAGCCTGCTTCGGATTCTGTCTCCCTCCCTCTCTGCCCCTCCCCCACTCATGCTCTGTCTCTTTCTCTGTTAAAAATAAATAAAACCTTAAAAAAAAGGTATGTTCCACAAATTATCAGAGGCCATAATATAGAACAACTTAAAAGGTAATAGTAACAAATGGTAGGTTCTCCATACAATGATTATTCCAAAATACATCCAAAAGGAATTATATAAAAGCCAATTTTTTTTTAATTCTGAACTTACTTGTGTTCAAAAGCAGTAGAGGCTTTCTGGTACTTTAATTAAGTAAATAAAAAAATTAAAAAGAAAAGGAAAAAGCTATATGCATAAAGTTATTATTATTATTATATCATTGTTTTTAACAACAGAAATTCTGAAACAACTCAAGACCCCAAACACAGGAATATGGCTAATTAGTGCACGACATATGTACCTATGAAGAATTATGTAACTGTCAACAATAATTATGTAACATATGGGAAAATGGCTAAAATACTGTTTTATAATCACAGTGCCAAACTATGTAATAATTACAACTATGCATTAGTATAATAAGAATGTAAAAAGGCAAACAAAAAAATGTATCATGAAAGTGGGATCATCTTCTATGATATTTTACAAAGTGAAGGGAAAAAAGCTGGGAGAAACACAGTTTAATTATACAATTTTGTTCTATAGGTATAAATTTGTTGACATGACAGGTGTCCATAATAAATTATTAACTGAACAAAGATGTATGATATGGTATGAGTAAATCATGTTTTGTTTTTGGTGGTCAGTGTGGAATTTTTAAAGCAAATTTATTGTTATAATTTGCATGCCATAAAATATACGCATCAATAGTTTTTAGTAAATTTATAGAGTTAAGCAACCATCACCACAATCCAGGTTTAGGACATCTCCATTACCCCCCAAAGTTCCCTTATGTCTGTTTGCAGCTAATCCCTACTCCCATCCTTTCTCCCTTCCTCACTGATCTTCTATCTCTGTAGACATAATTTATTTTTGATACAAATGAAAAAATAATAAAATAAATCCAATGTTTATGTATAGAAAAGTCAGATTGGACATGCACCAAAATTTTACACAGTGGTCCATTTATAGACAATATTAAAATTTTTTTTTAATTTTTCTGAAAATTTTAACCAATTAGTATCTATTGAGAAGGGTTTTGGTTTTGACTTCTGTTGTTTTTTCTAAATATTTTTATTTTATTTTTGAGAGAGAGAGAGAGAGAGAGAGAGAGAGAGAGAACAAGTGGGGGAGGGGCAGAGAGCGAGGGAGACAGAATTTGAGGCAGGATCCAGGTTCTGAGCTGTCAGCACAGAACCTGATGCAAGGCTCGAATCCACAAACCATGAGATAATGATCTGAGCGGAAGTCAGAGGCTTAACTGACTGAGCCACCCAGGCACCCCTTTTCTGTTTTAAAAGGTTATATGAGAATTTCACAGAACTATGGCAGATTGTGCAAATGCACTTACTTTAACTTCCTACCAAAACCTAACAGTATTGTACAGGTTTCTTAAAAGCATGAATTTGTAAGGACAAAAGAGAACAGAAGCAAAGGATCACCAAAAAAATTTTCAAACTGGAGAGCAGATGACCTCACAGCATTGAGAAAGTTGAATCCCAAGTTAAGCTTAGAACAACCAGTTTATGTGGCCAACCCATATCTCCCCCAAAGGCACCACCACATTAGGTTTCAGGTATATGATAAAGGTGAGGCTAGAAACAGAAGGATTAACTGGAATTCTCTTTTAAGAAACAGATAAATCCCTAGATCCTTTTCAGAAGTCGAAGTAGGCAACTGTATCTCCCTGATTCTGCAAAAACCTAGACACGCACAATTGAAAGTGGGTGTACCATTCACAAACAGGGAAATTAGGTGAACATTTTGTATGTGAAAGCCAAGTCCACCTACTTCCAAACCTCTTCTCCAACTCAGCTTCTAGAAAAATGGTAACCAGTACTATACCATCAAGGGAGGTGGTCAGCAGATTTCACTCTGAGGAATCTAACCAGTCCAAGACAAAGACTTCAAATACTAACAGTGAGCTTTCCTCAATGGCTCATAGGTAGCAAGCCTCAACATGGGATCACAGCTTCTTATCATCTTTATGGGGCACTACTCTTAAATAAGAGCAGGCAGCCACAATCACCAAACAACTGCAGAATATCTCAAACATAAACTATAGGGATCAAAATAGACAAACAAAATGCAACTTCGAGAAATAGAGACTCTGCAGGGTGAAAAAAAGTGTTTAAACATTCACTTCACAAATATATTCAGAAATAGAAGAGAATACATGCATAAAATAATAAGTAGCTATAAAAACATATACTTTACCCAAATTATCAAATTTAGTTCAAAATTTATCTCCACACAAAAAAACCTGCATACAAATGTTTATAGCAGCTTTATTCATAATTACCAAAACTAGAAGCAACCAAGATGTTCTTCAAAAGCTGAATGGATAAGCTGTGCTACATCCATACAATGGAATATTTATTCATGATAAAAAGAAAAAAGCTCTCAATACATGGAGGAAACATAAATGCCTATTGCTAAATGAAAGAAGCGAGCTTGAAAAGACTTCCTAACATATGATTCAAACTCTATAACATTGGGGGAAAAGGCAAAACTATACAGACAGTAAAAAGATCAGTGGTTGCCAGGGGCTTGTGGGAAGAAAGGAAGTGGAGCACAGGAGATTTTCAGGGCAAAATAGTACAAAATAGTACTGGTACAAAATAGTAATGGTAGATACATGACATTAAACATTTGTTGACTTTTTAATGTTTCTTATTTTTAATTTTGATAGAGAGAGACAGCGCAAGCAGGGGAGGGTCAAAGAGAAAGGGAGGTACAGAATCTGAAGCAGGCTCCAGGCTCTGAGCTAGCTGTCAGCACAGAACCTGATGCAGGGCTTGAACCCACAAACTGTGAGATCATGATCTGAGCCAAGGTCAGACGCTCAACTGACTGAGTCACCCAGGCGCCCCTAAACATTTGTTGAAATCCATAGAACTGTGCCTTCTACTGTGGGGAGCCACTGAGGACCAGCAGCCAGAGCTCTGTACTACCTTGCCACCCTATGGCTGTGGGCCTTAACAAGGGCCACAAGGTGACTAAGAACGTGAGCAAGCTAAGGCACAGCCACTGCCCCCGGCACCTCACCAAGCACACCAAGTTCATGCTGGACATAATCTAAGAAGTGCCCATACAAGCAAGCAGCAAGCCATGGAGCTGCTCAAGATAGATCTCTAAGGACAAGCACACTCTCAAGTTCATCAAGAAAAGGATGGGGAAACATATCCGTGCCAAGAGGAAGAGAAAGGAGCTGAGCAATGTTCTGGAAGCAATGAGGAAAGCAGCAGCCAAGAAGGACTGAACCCCTATATTCTGAATGTAATAAAACATTTCTGGAACTTGAAAAAAAATCCATAGAACTGTACGACACCATGAGTCATACTGTAATATGAACTTCATTTAGTGATAAGATATTAATATTCATCAATTATAACAAATGCAAGATGTAACAAATGCAACTAATACAAGATGTTAGTAATAGAGAAAACTACAGGAAAGCATTACAGAAGGATATCTGTGAACCCTCTGTAGTTTCTGCTCCATTTTCCTATAAACGTAAAGCTGCTATAAAAAATAGTCTGTTATCTAAAACAAAATAACCAATAAAGTACTCTTTAAAAAATACTGCTAAATTAGCAATTAAACTGGTATTCTAACATTACAGCCGGAACCATATATTCAAAGAATCCTTTGGGAGATCATTATGCTACTATGTCTTTAAAAGTAACTTTCAACTGAGTAATTTTATTTTTAGAAATCTACCATAAGATAAAAGTACAAAGTATAGTGGGGATGGTCCATTGGGTAAATGGTTAAATAAATTATAGTACAGCGTTAGATGCTGTAAGTCTGCTTTAAAAAATTATAATCAGGGGTGCCTGGGTGGCTGAGTCAGTTAAGCGTCTGATTTCAGCTCAGGTCATGATCTTGCAATCCGTGAGTTTGAGCCCCATGTTAGGCTCTGTGCTGACAGCTCAGAACCTGGAGCCTGCTTCAGATGCTTGTCTTCCTCTTTCTCTGTCCTTCCCCTACTCGCACTCTGTCTCTCTCTCTCTCTCTCTCAAAAAATAAACATTTAAAAATAAAAATAAATAAAATTAAAAAATTATAATCATAATTATTTAGTAGCACCACAAAAATATTTATGAAAGAACACTATTTTTATTTATTTATTTATTTTTATGTTTATTTATTTTTTGAGAGAGAGTTCAAGCAGGGGAGGTGCAGAGAGAGAGGGAGACACAGAATCTGAAGCAGGCTCCAGGCTATATAGGCTGTCAGCACAGAGCCCAATGCAGGGCTCAAATCCACTAACCACAAAATCATGACCTGAGCCAAAGTCAGACGCTTAACTGACTCAGCCACCTAGGTGCCTCTCATTTTATTTTTTTAATGTTTATTTCTTTATTTTGACAGAGAGAAAGTAGAGAGCATGCAGGGGAGGGACAGAGAAAGAGAGAAACAGAAAATCCCAAGCAGGTCCCACACTGCCATCATGGAGTCCGACGGGCTCAAACCCATGAACCATGAAACCATGACCTAAGAGAAAATCAAGAGTCAGACACTTAAACCCACCGAACCACCCAGGCACCCCAAAATACTAATTTTAAAAAAAGAATATAGGGCTACCTGGCTGGCTCAGTCAGAGGAGCATATGACTCTTGATCTCAAGGTTGTGAGTTTGAGCCCCATGTTGGGTACAGAGATTACATAAAGGGAGGGAGGAAAAGAGGAAGGGAGGAAGGATGAATGGATTATATAGTTTAAAACTCAGATTATCTTAATGCCTATAATAATGTTCTATTTTTTAAGAAGTCAGGTGAAGACTTTTGGAAATTTAAAATTAATGAACATTAGAATAGCCTAACAATCACATTAGAATAGTAAAACGTCCTAAACAACTGAACACATGTCCTATAAAGTAATCTTATCTACAACCAACTCCATGTTTTTCTAATTTTTCTGACAAATATTTTATTGTAAAAATTATTCAAGGTTTACATCTTCCATTGGGCAAAAAAGTATCATTAAGATATTACCAAATCCAGTATTTAATTATAATAATGCTAACAACACAGTATGCCTCATCACTTCAAACTCTTTCCTTATTTAAATAAAATAAAACATTTTGGAAATTCTGGGAAGTAAAGAAAAAGGGAATCTATAATCTTACCAACTTCACACTGCAGAAATATTTTTTCATAATTGTAATTATGAACATAATTTTGTCTCCTGCATTTATCCATCTTTCCATTCATCCTTCCTCTCCCCTTTATGTGATCTCTGTACCCAACATGGGGCTCAAACTCACAACCCTGAGATCAAGAGTCATATGCTCCACTGACTGAGCCAGCCAGGTAGCCCTATATTCTGTTTTTAAAATTAGTATTTTGGGGTGCCCAGGTGGCTCAGTAGGTTAAGTGCCTGACTTTGGCTCAGGTCATGATCTCGTAGGTTTGTGGGTTCAAGCCCTGCATCAGGCTCTGTGCTGACAGCTCAGGGCCTGGATCCTGCTTTGGATTCTGTATCTCTCTCTTTCTCTGTTCC
This sequence comes from Suricata suricatta, assembly GCF_006229205.1. Taxonomy (NCBI): domain Eukaryota; kingdom Metazoa; phylum Chordata; class Mammalia; order Carnivora; family Herpestidae; genus Suricata; species Suricata suricatta. The sequence continues at coordinate 48,542,102 of NC_043713.1, forward strand.
TCCTCCACTCATACTCTGTCTCTCTCAAAATTAAATAAACATTAAAAAAAAATAAACCATATAATTGATCAGTTTCTGGTGTGAGTGTGGCATACATTATTGTTCCTTATGTCATCTGATTGCCACTTTATTAATTCAAATCTGGACTCTGAAGACCATAATTTCTCTGTTATATAATACAATGTGACAGGTGTTTTCTCTCACATATTTTTGTAGCTGGTGTTATGAATTGCTTGAGGATTAGTATTCTGACATAAACACTCTAAGAGCACTTGATAACAGAACATTTTGCACCCAGAGCATTTTGTACTAAGTGTTCCCAGTGCTGCCAAGTACCAAGAATTCAGGTACTAGATTAAACTGTGCTCTGTGCTAAATGTAAAATTTCTAATATTTATACTAAACTTCATATTTTGAGGAAAATGCTATTGTAGCCTTAGTATCCTACAACCTACAAGCCTAAACAGCTTAAATACTGAATAAAACATCATCTGTCACAGCTACTTTGTCAGTTTCAATAGGATTCTTTGTTGTGTTTTATCAACAGGCTCCAGAGTAAGAAGAATGCTTTTTGGTACTTCATCATCCAGCCAATTTCCTAGACTCCACACATTTCAAAAGACAATCTACTGATTGATTATTTATTATTTCTACTGGGAACACTTGAATCCAAAATAAGTTTCATCCTTTCTTGTTTTCACTTATCTTCATTACTTCCATTCTCTCATACATTGACTCAACAAACTCAATGTACTGAACACTGAAGATACAGAGATAAGACATGTGGTTTCTACTCTTAAGAAGCTCCAAATGAAACTGGGCAGACAGAGAAGTCACAGTGTATTATGGTTCAGTGGTTCATGTGGTATGACAGGGTATAGTATGGCATGGCAGGGCAGGGGGTCATGGGGAGCTCAATTTTGCTATGTTCTAGTTTGAGATGACATTAGAACATTTAGGCAGGTGGATAATAGGCACATGATGGAGAAGTCTGCAAATAGGTCTAGGCTGGAGATAGATATTTGTGAGCCATGAGCATAGATACAATGAGATTGCCTAGGAAGAATATGTAATGGAAGACTGAGCATAGACTTCTATTTAAGAAGTGGGAAAATGACTAGCAGCATGCAAAGCACTTGAGGAAAAAGAAAGAAAATCCAGAAGAGGGTAATATCAACGAAGAAAGTAAGGCAGGTTTTAAGAATGAATTATAACAGTCAACTGTATCATAAGTTCAAATGAGTCCAACAGAATAGGAATGGAAGGAAATCACTTATTGTGGTGACCTGGCCAGGGCAACTTCACAAGCCTCATGTGGATTAAATCATATGACGCTATGAGGAAAGAGTGACAAGGAGAGAATATGGTCAAGAAACTGGGCTGTGAAGGGAAAGAGAGATGTTCAGGGATAGTTGCTGAGGGTATAAGGCCTAAAAATAAATCAAAGACCTTTCTTTCTTCCTCTTCTTTCCTTTTATGCCCCTCCTTCCAACTCCTCTCCTTGTCTTTATCTATTTGTCTTTTTCTTTCTCTTCCTTTCTTTCCTTTTTTCTTTCTTTCTTCCTCCCTCTTAATCTCTTTTTTCTCTTCCTGCCTCCTTCCTTTTATTCTTTCTTTCATTTTTATAGAAAGACTAGAGATTAATTTATAAGCTATAAGAAAGAAAAACAATTCAGAGGCAAAATGTTGCAGAAGATAAAGCAGTATCACAGATGCCTTCCTCACTCTGAGGAATAAGAAGAGGTTGGGACCCAGTATTTACTGCAGGAAGGCCTCCTTTTCTTCTGTTAAGTAGAAGAGACCTGGAAAGGGAACAGGAGTGCTGAAGTAAGAGAAGAAAGTTTAGGTGGGCCAGCTGTTAGATATAATTGGGGAGGAGCTGATTTTGGATCATGTAGGATTTCAGTACCCAGGTTCCTCACAGAGATGAGAGATCCCATAAATGTAGTTGTTATCAATTGCCTTAGTTGTGTGAATATTTCCAGCAACAGTCAACAACAGGGATGAGAGAAGTGAATGGTTGGGCAGTCAAGTATTGCTGAAAGCCAGAGAATGTGTCTTGAAAACACTGAGGACTCTAGGGTTTGTTTACCATGGAAGATGGGGTGCTGTAGAGAAAGAATAGAAAGATGGGAACACTAACCCAACAGATATAAATATATAAGAAAAAAACAGGTGCCTACAGGCACTCGTGTGATAATTCAACCCAAGATGAGTTCAAAATGAAACAGAATGGAGTTAAGGGAAGGACCTCAAGGGACCAACTACTCCATTCTTTGGCCACCAACCAGGACATTCCAAACCTTCCAAAGGGAAGAGACTCTATGTTGTCTTCAAGACCACTGAAAGTGGATGTTCCTCTACATCAGAGGTCAGAGAACGTTTTTCTGTAAAGGAACAGAGAACAAACAATACAGGTTTTGATGTCACAATTATTCAATTCTGGATTGTAGCTCAAAAGCAGCCACAGATGATATGTAAATGAATGAGCATGGCTGTTCTCCAATAAAACTTTGTTTTCCAAAAAGATGGTGGACTGGCTTTAGTCTAGGACCAGTTTGTTGACCTCAAGACCATTTTCTTTTGGGGAACTTGTTCTTTCTTATTGATTATAAGAATGTTCCATATACAAAGAATATTAACAGTCTATAATATAGACTGCCAATATGTTTTCTTCCTATTTATATTTTTCTGTTTTGGATACTTGGGGGAAATGTAAAAGTTTAAATAAATATATTCAGGTAGTCAAATCTATCACTTTTTTCCTTGCTTTTGGTTTTATAATCATGTTTAGTATGATCTTCCCTCTATCAATATCATATAAATATTTATCTTTGTTTTTTCCTAGAACTTTTAGAGAGAATATATGTAATAAATAAGAACACAGATGCTGGAGCTAAAACGCCAAGGTTCATAGTGCCTATAGCATTACTCATTATCTCTCTAAGTGTCCATTGCCTTAAAATTGGAGGGAAAATAGCTCCTAATTTATAGGGCTGCTCTCAGGATGTAATGAGTAAAATATGTACAATATAATAAAAAGTGCTTAAATCAGGGTTGGACACACAGCACAAGTTAAGCAAATGTTAGCTATTATTTAATCTCTTTAAATCATCTGGAAATTATTCTGATTTAAAATGTGAGATTGAACTAGAACCCCACCCCACCCCCCACTTATTTAAAATCTATCTCCTACCACCTTTCTGTCAATCTTGGTTTTTGTCCTTCCTTCATGAGGCATAACCAACAATTTTAATTTTTTTTTTCATTAAAATTGTTAATTTTTCATTACAATTGTTCCACAATGTATGTTCCAAGTGTGGTATTTTTAATAGGCTTTATTTTTATATTTTTTAATGTTTATTTATCTTAAGAGAGAGAAAGTGAGGAGGAATTGGGGAGGGCCAGAGAGAGGAGAGAGAGAGAATCCCAATCAGGCTCCACACTGTGAGCGCAGAGCCTCATATGGGGCTCCATCTCACAAACCCGATTCAGATCATGGCCTGAACGGAAACCAAAAGTTGAACACTTAACCAACCAAGCCACCTAGGTGCCCCCAAGTATGGTATTTTTTAAATTTAAAAATTTAAATTGTATTTATTGTATTTATATATTTTATTCCAAAATGCTTCCCAGCTGAAACATTTATTGTATGTTGCCATCTTTAACAGTACATTTTCTTTTTTTGCATCACATGAGCTAATAGACTAAAGCAAGGGCCAAGGCCTTAACATGGCCTTGAGTTCCAGAAGCCTGGCTTTTGCCTACCTCTGTACCTCTGCCCAGTCCCTTCCACCAGACAGCCCTGGCCTTCCTTCTCAGCTCTTCCCACACATCAAAGTCTCTCCCTCAGCTCCTTCATGCACTGTTAAGTTCTCCTCCCAACTTTTCTCTACCTTTGTCTCACTGTTCCTTTTCATCTCAATGCAGACAATAACTCTTCAAACACTTCCTTACATCTCCCTCATAAATTATGAACTCAGGTATTAAATCATAGTTATATAGGGGCACCTGGGTGGCTCAGTCAGTTAAGCGTCCAACTTTGGCTCAGGTCATGATCTTACGGTTCATGGGTTTGAGCTCCGCGTCAGGCTCTGTGCTGACAGCTCAGAGCCTATAGCCTGCTTCGGATTCTGTATCTCCCTCTCTCTCTGTCCCTCCCCCACTCATGCTCTGTTTCTGTCTCAATAATAAATAAACATTAAAAAATTAAATCATAGTTATATAATTATAGACTAGTATGTGTTTTAGTGCCTCCTTTTTTAGTAGGAACTCACTGAATATTGGTTAATGAATAAAAAATTAAAATAATAAGTATACAAATACTACCTGTGAAATAAAAAATGTTCACTTATCTATTCTGCACTTATGTGAAATTTAGGGCCACTCATATTGAACTATATGCTTAATCTATTTATGAAAAATTCTTTTAAGTTTTAATTTTAATTCCAGTTAGTTAATACAGTTATATTTGAAAAAAATCTTTAAGATTTTTGCCTCACAATCATTTATATACAACTAGATGTTATCACTATATATGTTAATTATTTGTGAGCAGCTAGTTGAATGATCATTTATGCTGAAGATAAAATCAAATTTTTAGGAGTGCCTGGGTGGCTCAGTCACTTAAGCATCCGACTTCAGCTCACATCACGAATTCTCAGTCCCTGAGTCTGAGCCCCACGTTGGGCTCTGTGCTGGGAGCTCAGAGCCTGGAGCTGCTTCAGATTCTGTCTTCCTCACTCTCTGTCCCTCCCCTACTCACACTCATTTCTCTCTCTCTCTCAAAAATAAACATTAAAAAATTTTAAACATATTTTTATGAAAATTCTAAATTTTTATGAATTCAAAACTAGCTTTTTCTCATTTTAGTCTGAAGTTTTACTATTATTGATACATTCATTCATGCATTTATCCATTTAATCAATCATTCAATCACAAGTTTATTGATTATCTTGTAGACATTAAGCCCTGATGACTGAAAGATAAACTGTACATGGTCTATGCCCTCTGAAAGTTTATAGCCAAGTGAGATACATGCTGACCAGTTATTACAGCCAAGGAGCAGCACACAGAAGTAAATACAGAGGCTGCTTGTCATCTGGAAAGGTCAACGAAGGCTTTTTCGAAAATGACGTGCTTGAGACTTTACTATTCATAGTAAACTGTCTATAAAGTAAACATCATAGACCATCTATAAAGAGGAATATTAGTAAAATATCTTTAAGAAATAACAAAAGACAGTAAGTCTCATTTACATATAACTTCTTATGAAACACACTTTTCACATTTATAAAGAATCCCTTTATCTGTTTGTCAACTGTCTTCAAGACAACTAAACTTCACTCAACTGTAGTGTGGCAGAAGCTGACTGGATGCTCATCAAACGCACTTCCTCTCCCTGGAGGCATGGCCAAACAGTATGTCCTAGTTCTCACAAAGGAATGTATCTGACATGATGGCCAAGACAGTTAAGTGTTGTGTTCCTTCTCTAAACTCTCATCCTTCTAGAGGGATCCTGGAAGCTGAAATTCGAAGATGAAAACAGAAGATGAAAGGAGCCTAGATCCCTGAGCAACTGCAGAGAGAAGCACCTTACCATGTTGGACTGCAGTGTAAACAAGTAACTAATTAAGCCACTGATTTCTGGGGATTTTATTCAAGCAGTTAGCTTATCCTAATGAATCATTCCACTGTGAGGGTAAGGTAGGCTGAGAGTAGTATGTAGTCAATCAGAATATTATTTATTTACTTACTTTTAATGTTTACTTATTTTGAGAGAAAAGAGTGAGTCCATGAGCATAGGAGGGGCAGAGAGAGAGAGATGGAGAGAGAGAGAATCCCAAGCAGGCTCCATGCTGTCAGCATAGGCCAGACACAGGACTCAATCTCATGAACTGTCGATTGTGACCTGAGCCAAAATCAAGAGTTGGATGCTTAACCAACTAAGACACCCAGTTGTTCTTCTAGTCAACCAGATTTTTTAAGAACATGAGGATGACAAATACCCTTTGTCCCCTTTCTTTTTTTTTAATTTTTTTAATGTTTATTTATTATTGAGAGAGAGATAGTCAGAATGTAAGCAGGGGAGGGGCAGAGAGAGAGGGAAAATCTAAATCTGATTCAGACAGAATATGAAGCAGGCTCCAGGCTATGAGTTGTCAGCACAGAGCCCGACGTGGGGCTCAAACTCACAAGCTGTAAGATCATGACCTGAACCGAAATCGGATGCTTAACCAACTGAGCCACCTAGGCGCCCCTCTTAGTCCCTTTTCAAATACTCACCTTACCCCCTTCTTTATTAATAGGACCCGAATTTTGTTTGGGGTGTCAATACATACAGCTCTAGATAAAGGATTTTGACTGATCTAAGTGTACCATGAAAACCCTTTCTAACCTTTTCCGCAGTGAAGGATGGCCAACCAGCCCACTTCTAGCTTGGAGAGCTACAGGGAGTATCCTGCAAGGAATTTTAGAAAAGGCATTCCTTTCTTAATAAAAGGAGACCTGCATGGCTGGTATCATCCCTTCTTCTTCTTCTTTGACCCAAACAGGGAACTACATGACTGGGGCTGCATTCTGAATTAATGTAACAAATTTGCCAATGCCATAAATTTGTGGACCGACATAGAATATACATGAAAAGAAGAGGGCATGCCCCATCTAAAGGCATTCAAAGATAATTTTAATTTAAATATTGAAATGACAAAGGCTTCAATGGGTCCATGGCTACTCAGTTTATGAAAGCTTAAATATAAAGGCCTACTAAGACTACCCCTTAATTTTTGTCATCATCTATTGAACATAGAACAACATGTTTATCTCTCATACTTTCTTAATGTGCTTCTTTAAATCAGTACAATGTATTGGCTGAAGGCTCAGGCTTTGGGGTAAGACTTCCTAGAATCAGATCCCCACTCTGGTATCTACTGTGTGAACTTAAATGATACTAAACGTCCGTCCATTTTTTTTTCATTACTAAAGTTAGGATAATAATAGCATATGCTGAGGATGGCAACAAGGACTAAATGACACAATTAATATAAGTACTTAGTAGAGTACTTGGCACATAATCCTTAATAAATACATACTTTTTTTGGTTATTATCTCTAAATTTCAGCCATACTGCTTTAAGTAATGAGATAATACATTTCCTGTCAGAGGATGTCTGCTTCCTATGGTGTAAATGTGCTTTATGTTCAGGGTCTCTCGGTGAGTAAACTAAAGAATAATTAAGGTTGCATGACAGCCTTTGGACTGCTTGGATTTTAGGGAAGGTTAAAATAACATCACAGCTAAGTTGTTTTAAGTAAAAGATTAGAGTCAATGACTAAGAGTCAAGGGTGGGATGTGAGGGGATACTAGAGGACACTATGGGCTATATGCTCTTTCCTGCCCTGAGAACTCTTGGGATTCTTGAGGCTCACTCCAAACTAGATGATAAATACATGACAGCTAGTAATGGCCAAGGTGTCCATTCCAGCAGCTGTAGTAGGCCAGGTTCCTTCCCAACACTCCATTCGGTGCCTCTCCAAAATGGACATGGGCCATGTTTCTCTGCTCATGCAATTCCCTTCCCTGGAAACTTACCAGCTCATCTCTGCCCATCAAAACTCTATTCATTTCTCAGTCTATAAATAAATACCTCTTCTTTCTATAAATACCTCCTCTTTCAAGATAGCATCTCTAGTTTTCCCTCTCAAATAGTCTCTCTGACTATTTGAGTTTTGAGCCCTTATTGAGCTTCATTCATTCAAAAATGCATTTTTTAAGTACCTACTATGACCTTGGAACCATCTCATTGTGCTGAGGGGCATGGTCTTGAACCTCTGGGAACAGTTTAATGGTTATAAAAAATTGAATTTGTTTTTACCTTCTCTCTTCACCAACTTGATATGCACTGGCAATAAGAAGAGATATATACTATGTAATAGAATGCAAAAGAATTTTCAGGTCCAGGAGAGAGAAGGAATCAAATATACTAAACATTAAACACAGTTCAGCATTAAATGTAGCACCTAGGGAACCAGGCTAAATAAAAAGGGAAACATAATGGCCATTTATCACAATATTCTCTTAGTAGCAGAGAATAAGATACATACCAGTTCCTCAAATAAAACATATCCCTTACCCTAAAGTATCATATACCTCCTTGTTTAGATTGTTACAGAGGTTTCAAATAATTACATTTCAATGTCAAAACTGCTAAAATAGAGACATGTATAATAGGATGCAAACTAGTTCACTAAATTTCAAACTCCTTAAATGTAAGTAATGCATTTATTAATAACAATAGAGACAATACTACTATCTTGGAGGGTAACTTACCAGAACACCATCCTAAATTGCCTTTTTAGAATTAAACAAGCTGAAATAGGATGCAAGGATTTAATAGGATGCACAGTCACTGTGCACATCCTATAGAGATGAATGTAATATCTGAGGCAAGTGATAAAAGTACACTCATTTTTACACCTCTCTATAGGGAAGTTACATTGTTACTAGTAAACGATTTCCTGGTAAAATAGAGTCTGATACAAGTTCAGCCGAAGGAAAATAGCTCACCTTCTTCACTTGAAAGATGGTACACTTACAGGGGGCAGTGTGGGCCTAATGGTACAGTGTTGCGGACATTGCTATCCACAGTTCTAATTTCTTACAAGAGTTTTATTTAGTCCCATTTTTCCAAATACACACTTTAATCTGAATCTCTACCATGATATCACCTTAATATAAAGTAAAAGTCATCACTTGTCTCCCCTAAAACATATATCTGTTTCTTCCCTGTTATTGTCAATAGCACCATTTTTCTCCCTGGCAACTGGACTTGAAAACATGAAGTCATCAACCTTCCATTCTGTTTCCTTGACCCCAAAATTCCACCAGCAATCACAGCTCTTTTCATTTCATTTATTTATTTACTTATTTGCATCTCTTTCTCTTTTATTGCCAACACTAATATTCAGGTCCTTTTTTCCGTAAGCCCACATTTAGACAATAGCTCAGATTCACCTTTCTAAAATATAATACTATTACATTCCTGTTCAGAAACTTTCAGTGGGCTCTTATTACTCACTCAGTGTAGACTGCGCTTTAGAGCCTGAAATTCACCTACTCCATAACATGGCCTCAATTGACAGCTCTACTCTCGATTGACTTTTAATTTCCTGCACTTTTGTACTGTTCTACCCATTGTCCCTGCATTCACTTCCAGTGTTCCTCAATGCAAATTTGCACTCCTTATCTCTTCCTTAGCAATCTCAGTTCGAATTTCAGGGCTTAAGTACAGTCATACCACCTAAGCAAAGTGTTCTTAGACTTCTCCACCCTTTGCTTTATTCAATAACTGGGTTTATTCAATAACTGTTTGTAGCTTTGTGGTTTGATTAATTTTGTCTCGTGGAATTTTTCACATTTACACTGATGGTTCATATGTGAGCATATTTCTTGTTTTCCCAGCTAAAATGTAAGTTCCATATATTTCCTTTTTGTCCCCAGTAGGCATTTAATTATATTACTGAATCTGAGAGGGGGAGCCCTTGAGATCATGTATTGCCAACTCCCACCCAGGTTGGGCATCCCTTTGACATTCCTCAGAGCTGATCTCCAGTCTTTCTTGAACAGTTGAGTGATACTTTTCAGCTAAATCATGAGTTTCACTGCTGAAGAGCACTAGTTAATAGAAAGGTTTCCATCAATTTCTAAAATACAGCTAAATGAGTAAAAATTCAAAGTATCAAACACTATGTTCTGTTATGCATGCATGTACATTACCAGAATATCTCAGAAAGGATATATAAGAAGCTGGGGTTATCTCTGGACAGGGAATTTGGGTGGCTAGGAGATAGAGGTGGAAAAAGACATAATTTTCACTATTATACTCTTTGATATACTTAATGATAAATAAGTGAAATATGTTTTAAGTTCTTTCTTGTTATATACTCAAGTCTTCCTGTGTGAAACTTTCATCTTGATCCTATATGTGGCTTCTGGAGCTGTCTAACATTACTCAATTATGCGAATTAATTGATATTTTAATGAACTGTTGTTAAGAATCTTATAAATAGGCACATTCAACTGAGGTTTATTAAAGCCCTCAGATATAACATATTCTCTTAAACGAGTTAAAAGTTGGCTGATAGAGGCTTTAATATGCTTATACATCAATTTCCAAATCAGTTGTCTTAATTACTTTACATTTTTTCCATAGGTCTTCTATTTTTATTTTTATCCAAAATAGCATAAGACACTTGTTACCTAAGACATGTTATCCTATATATTATATGAGCCGCTTTGTGACATTCTTAAGACGTGCAGTGCCCTCTTATTACCTAAAGCTCTAAGACATGTTTATTAGCTTTAAGGATATAGTAACAGTTGCAGAATTATGAACAATCCCAAAATTTCAAAACAGTCTTGAGAAGACCACCATTCTTAAATATCATGAAAAATTTACAGAATGGTTAAACATATACTCTCATCATTATGAATAAGCACCTATCTTAGGAATCAAATAACCTATATTCTAATCCTGGCTTTTAAGTACCTCTGAACGCCCAATTCCTTCTCCATCAGTAACAAAGCCATAGGTATTAGACTATTTTTGAAAGGCCTTACCCATCTAGTTTTCTGTTTATGACATCTTCACCCCAATAGGTACTCAGATATTATAGCACACATATTTGACATTTCCAACTACTCACGCAGTGAAAGCATCCCACTCCCTGAGGGTAGCAAGACTTCCTTAATGCCAGAATCATTGCTGGCTCCAGGCATTCCCCTTGTCATTTATCAACAATAAACAACTTGGGTAGAGACCTTTCACAAGCTTGCTTGCTTTCAGATGTGACCAATTTCCCCATTTGTGCTATAAGATATTAACATCATGAAACTTGTCCCTAAACTCAGGTCCTGAATTTGAAGAAGTGTGGTGGAGACTTCAAGCAATGATGAATATTATCACCAACAATGGTGTGCACTGGAATAGGTAATTGGCTGAAAGTCCCATTAATAAAATTCAGCTCAATTAAATAAGTACTTCTTAAGTGTCCACTCAACACAAGACAACATACCAGGAGCTTAGAGAAACACTCTGCCCCTTTCCACCCAGAACAAAGAGAAGAAACAAAAAAAGGTCTCCTATGAGGAAAGGGCTGTTTCAGATTACACTGTGCTCATCAAGCACCTGTCTGCCCCTATCAATTCTATCACAATTACTAGATTTCAGTCTTGCATCTGGAAAGTTTTCCTGTAATTCGTATCCTTTAATTCCAGTTTTCAACAACACCAAAATCAAATGAATCATAAATCAAAAAATTCCTGAAGTCCAGGCTAACAATGCAATCCTCTTAAAACGCATTTTCCTATCTCAGTTGGTATACCCGGCAATCTCACTATGTTCCTTCTATTGTGTCTCAGTTTATCAATTTGGAGAGTTATGATTTCCACATTCAAGGTTTTACCTGTTAGGCCACAGGGAGCGGGGAGAGGAGAAGGAAGAAGTCATGTTCACTTTTTCAGACACAGTAGTATTCTGGCCTTCTTGTCCCAAAACGCGCATGTACATGCGCATGTGCGCGCAAACACACACACACACACACACACACACACACACACACACACACAAAACACCAAAAGCTTATCTTAAATCTCCTTTGTCATTTCTACTATTCCTGGAGGGCACAAAGCAATAGTGGAAAAAAATTCCTGCAAATACTTTCTCTTATCACACTTTATGATTGGAAGAGGTCATAAGGCAATCAAGCATGTGCTTCTTGCAGTTATTTCTTGTATCGACAGGTATTTACTGAGCCCTACATCTATTCTGGGATCTGAAGAAGCCAAAAACAGTGAAGACACTGTTCCAACTCTGGAGACCTATGATTTAATGGGCAGGTAGGATTTACCCAAAAACCCAACTGAGAACAGCTAAATATCAAATCAACTGAAACTGACAATAAAAGAAGAAATCAATTACACAATCTTAAAACTGAAGGAAACCTGGGGAAAAGGGGACCCAACCCAGCCTCTCCATAGGCAAAAATCTTCCAAACTCCTTGTCAGGGATCATTAACTTTCTGGTTAATGTGGATCTCACATTTCACATAATATTCCATTTAATTTTTTGAAGTCTCTTATAGCTAAAAATTTTATACTATGTTGAATGCAAACTCTACACTATTTATTATTCTATACAATAATGATTTCAAAATCTTAAAGCAGTGTGATGTCTTTAAAAGAAATAGCACTTAAAGAAACGATGTAATCACCCATGGTAAAATAAATAAATAAATAAATAAATAAATAAATAAATAAAAGAAATATCCAGCATAAGCCCAATATATAAAGCAGTTAAAAGTAGAACTCTTCTGTTAGGGAGTGGCAAGGGGTCCTCAGCATGTTCCCTAGTGCCCCCTGCTCTACCCTCTGCAGCCCAAAATACATCAAGAATGCCTGCAGAGCAAAATTTGAAAAACACTGCTTTAAAGGTAATCAGAGTAAATCTAATTCCAGCTGCACATATCAGCCCTTGAAAACAGCTATCTTGTCTCTCTCCCTAAATCTTCTGGGATTAAACTTGCCCCTTTCAAGCTGTCTATTCCCTTTATGTAATGTTCTTGCATATCTCCCCCATCCTGGCCACTCTTCCTCTAAAAATGTAGAAACCATAATTTTTTAGATACTATGACCAGCTAAGGATACTGCCTCTCTTGCTCTTGGGCTAGCAATGGAAGTTAAAGAGGGCTTAGTGAACGAAGAAGGACCTGAACTGGACCTTGAGAAATCTAGGATTTAGGTAGAAAGAAGATAAAATTCCAAGCTGGGAAGCCAGCATGAACAAAGACACAAAAAATTAAAATGAGGGTCTTTCTGACACACTCTGAATACTTCTCTTCCAGACTCTTAACTGGTTCTTTTCCACTCAGCCAGCTGCCCACTCTCTTATATTTCTCAGAAGAAAATAAGCCAGATCATATCTCCATGAATGCAGGCTTCTATTGTGTTGATACCAAATGAGGAACATGATCTGGGCAGTACTAAAACTAGATCGTTTTAATATTGTAGTTATTGCCACAGGAGAGAAAGTACTTGATGAAGATGTATGATTAAGTCTGATAAAAAGTATGCCATCTTTCAATTAGTCAACATCTTTACAAGAAGATTCATAAAGATTACAGCACTATCGAGGAGGATCCCTGGGGATTCTCAAATCTAAAATCAACCCAAAGAACATCTTCTCTCTAAAAAATTATCTTCTACTTGTCACTTATCAAACCATAGGAAACACATGCCCCACATGACCTCCTGACTGTAAAAACAACAGCATTTTCATTTATGAGTGCTAACTCACCAAGGCAAAACATACTGCAAAAACAAATATGAAAAAAAACCACTTTTTGTTAAATATGTTCACCAAAGTCCATCTTTTCATGTTACTTAATTTTCCCATTTACAGATAGCAACTAAAGCACATCAGTGTTTCATATAATTTGCTTGTTATTCAAGAAGATCTTAAAGACAGGGTATTCCAATATATATATCACCTATAAAATGTATTCATTAGTCATTACATAAATATTTACTATTTCATATTACAAGAATGCAATTTTCACACATATAGCCCTTACAAACCTGGGGAAATTGAGATCTTGTCCTAAATTTTAATATGTGCTATGAATCTAAAAATTTTAAAGGTATCAAAAAAAAAAACGGATCTTACTAGCATTCAGAGTAATTGATTCAGACATTTTATTTCCATTATTTTCCCTTTTCCTGCATCTCAAAAGGGGATAATCTGAATTGCTCTAATCTGAAAAACAACAATAAGTGTAGCAAATACTTGACAATGAAGATGGAAAGCCTCTAAAAATCTGTTACCTTAGTAACGGCAAGAATGTGGAAGAATAAGAATACACTGTCAGGACATCATTTCAGATTCCACAGATTTGAGACCTAAATACAGTCAGCTTTCATTAGCTTTTTGTTTTTCCCAGCAGGTCCTTGGACTTTGAAACAAAACCTGAATGACAGCTATGAGCAATTCCAGCCTGGCTCCTGATTAGCTATGCCAAACAAAACAACTCTCTGCAGTGTAAACTTTCCAGGCATCTGCAACCAAGCCTCTGCAGAGACTATAATTCCTCAGTGAGATTTGAAGGAGAGTCAGAGGTTGGGGGGTAAAGGGTTACCAGGAAGGGGGAGGGGGAGAAGGATAAGACCTTCCCCTCTACCTCGAACTAGTTCCTGAACTAGTCTGATTAAAGCAGGAGGGAAAATAAAGTAGAATTTGTCTTGGTGTGGTTGTCATTGTCACTTTTTAACTATGCCTATTCTAGATTTAATTCTCTAAATCTGAACACGCTATTCCAATTAAAATCCATAACATCCTCATATTCCAAACCACCCATGCATTTAAATCAAACAAGCAATTCTGAGGCCCTACTAGTATCCAACAGAGCAAGCCGTAGATTAAAAAGTTCTAAAAGAGAAGGGAAGCAACATATATGAATAGACAGTGCTCCATATGAATGCAAACTAACTTTTTGTGTCATTTGTTGTCATTCACCTTTGCTGCATGTGGACCTAAAATTAATTACATCAAATGACAGTGCACTGTGCTGTGTGGTCCCATCTGCTACATAATTAGATCCTCATGGAACTATTAAGAAGCTTTTTTCTTATGATCAGTCCCCTTGATTTTACCCAAAGAACATTCCTTTATCTACACAAAAGAATGACAGATTGGACTCAAAGCGGTCCATTTTGATCAGATGCTTAATTTTAAAGTTATAAGTGGTTTCAAAAAAGTTCTCTGAAGAACATTCTATATTGGAGTACTAGCTAGCAATTCAGCTGTAAAGACATGAATTGAACTAAAAATTGACTTAAACTCTGCCAATAATCCTTCTAAAACTTCAGAAGTAAAAAACTCTATTTTTATACTTCTTGGCCACAGTAGCATTGAAATGTCCTCTTGTCTTCTGGAAAAGTGACACACTTAAACCACACTCTGATCTCTATTGCTTCTGAGATAACCTACAGAAACTGCAGTTGGCTTATTTAGAACACTGGACAACAAAGGTCCCTGCTTCTAGTCAATAACCATTTTTTTAAGTCTCCTGATGATTATATAGAGTTTAAAGTAAGGAAAATAGCTTTAACACCCTAAGATGTAATTTGCAGATATATGACAACAGATGTCACAGAAAACTTACCATTTGCATAACCATACCATAAAAGCCTACCCCAGATTTTGGACAACATTAAATGTAAATCACCAAAGATTCAAGTGGAAAATTCAAGTTCAGACATAGAGGAGAGTCTACATAAAGATGTATCAAAAATCACAATCAGGGAGATCTTAATTTTGGAAACCATGGACAAGGAAATTTTCAATGTTTGAGAAAGGCAATATCAAATCAGAAAGCTACTTTCCCAGTTATTTTATTTGACTTGTCTGCAATTCCACAACTCTATTAAACTATAGAAAAGAACCTTAAGTATATGTTTATAATGCTTGAAGACAAGAATAGTGATGTCAGAATAAGAGAAAACCCCTCAATATGAGTCTATACTTGAAATCCCAAACCAAACCTGCTGATTCAGCACAAAGTCATCAACAGAGTTCTTATCTGTAAAAGGAACAATCCATTGTCTGGCTGAAACAAAGGGCAATGCACAGGAAATCAGTCAAATCTGGGCCAGATGGTCACTGATTCAAGTTTCATTCTCCCCACCCCCCACCCCCCACCCTCCCTGGCACTACAAAAATAGATTCAGACATCATTTTCAGTTACCAGGTAATAACCTGGCATGTAAGTTATGAACCTTATATAATTACCTATACTGCCTCCCACCTCAATACCATCTAATTTACTAAAACAGAATGTCCTTTTAAAAAGTTAAATGAGGAAATTGCTACACAGCAGTTACTGAAAGGAACTACCTCTGAAGCCCTACATTTGTTTCTTAGGCATGGCATGGAGTTTTACCAAGTGGAATGATTAAAAATATTTACACTAATTTGTTCTCATCTATTGTTTTTTCTCAAACCATGGGACCAAATGAAATGAACCTAGAGAAAACTAACTTATCACATTAAGTTTCTATAGATCCACCACTGACAGCCTTGAAAAAAAGTTTTGTGGTTTATAACCCAGAAATGCTTTTCACCAATGACAAGCATTGAACAAAATAATTACTGATTTTGATTATAAACCAATGTGTCTGACCTCATATCACAGAATCTGTAAATTACCACACTGCTATAAGTATACATTTCACACCCCTACTGTAAAACTCAGAGTTAAATGCTCAACAGCAACTATTAATTAAAGCTAAAAGTGCAGAATTACATCTTAAAATCTGCAAGCACTCTACAGAAACATAGATATTAAAGAATGGCATAAATAAAAACTCAAGATCTCTCAATAAAAATTTTAGAAAATACTCCATTACTTTTCCTAACTGTCTAAAATAAAGATATTTGGGTTATAAACAAAGGTCTTTTCTTTGAAGAGAACCCTTGAGTCCATAGTAGTTGCTTGGAAATATTTAAATTTATGTGACCTAAGTAAATTTTATCAACCAACAAAAAGTAAGCCCTTTAGTAAACTTTATAATCCTTTTTATAATTATTTTGAAAATACCAATGCAGGAGTACATTAGTTTATGGGCATGCTATGAAGCTACTTTTCCAAAATTCACATATAGAAAGGTTAAGGTAGATCAAAGAGTTTTTGTCTGTGTTTTGTTTTGTTTTGTTTTGTTTTTTTTACACAAGATAATCAAAGGCTGGTAATCCAATGGCTAAAGGCAAAAATGACTTCAAAATATGCAATCAACAGCAACCTACACAAATGGTCTGTTTTATTGCTGGGAAGTAAAAAAAAAGCTGCTAAAGTCAATACAAGGTAACCCCCTCAGGAGAGCATTCTAGCTTACACAACACCAACAAGAGAGTATAAAATTAGAGCTTTGAATCTTGACCTTCTGTCTTAAAGGGTATAGTGAAAAGTGAAAACTTTTTCAAAAACTTGCCCTCAGAAATTTTTCCTGAAAGTTAATTTATAATTATGGTATCAGACTAAGTTTTAAGCAGTGGTTAAAAAATATAATCTAAATATCAACACAGTATGCAGATATGTACATTTGTGATACATGTCAGTATACTTCTGTAGTTTTCTTTTTAACATCTAAGATTTAATTGTTTAAAATGTATTTCAAAAACCTGATTTCTTTTAAAACACTATTCTCTTCCTTGACTACAAAATAAAACTCAGCATCATACTGGAAATTGTTAAACTGGGGTTATATTGTGCTTTTACAGCATATAAAGTAATTTTCTTTTAATACAATTATCTAATCTTGGAAAAACTGCTAATGAGAAAAATTAATAATCCATTAAGAAACTTTAAAGTAAGGTGGTTGAGTTTTCACTGTGTAACAAGTTTTCTCTTTTAGTGTAAAATAAAGATTTATTTCAGGTTGTGAAAACAGAAAAAAATGGCTTCAAATTAAAATTCTCTACTTTCTGAGCTCATCTTTAGAGTCTCTAAGATAAATTTGCATTTAAATGAAACACCCACAAAGGCAGCTGGACTATCATAACCATCCCACACACATTAGTGTTTTCAGAGATTTAAATCTCTTAATTCTTAAGAAAGAGAAAATTGTGTGACTACACAACTATTTTTAGCCTGTTTTATTTACACATCATTATAATAGGATTCATATGCTAATGATTTAACTTAATATATGAGTTAAGGGAACAGATCTAAAGAGATCAAAATAGAACTACTAACAAAAGTCAATATAGAACAGAGTTCTCATGCACATAAGTTTCTGCAAAACCAGGTTTTAGATAAGATAAAAACAACCACTATGTCAACAACAATAAATGACTAGATAAATTTAATGAGTTAGAATTTAGTACAGTAAATTATGATCTTGTTCTTTAATAGGCCCTAATATAAAAATAACAGAGTTTAAAGCTAAAATATTGTAGACAGCATGGAGCTCTAGTAATCCTTTAAGTCTTTTATTTATTTTTTTCTTTCCTTAACATATATCTTCCTTTCTCTGGTATCCACAACTCAGGTAGAAAATTCAATTCCATTTAAGTGAAAAGTATGGTATAAATATGGTATTGATTAGTCTTATTTTTTATTACTGTACATAATAATGAGACACATATATCAAGGGCCAAGTTAGAGTATGCATACATTTCATTGATGAAAATTGATGAAAATCCAAGTTTCTAAAGAGTAACTTGTATTTATAAGAGAATGCTTTTTGATCTATGCTTTAAATGTTTGTTTCTAAGTATAATCCATATGCATTAATAAAATAGTATATCAATTTAGTAAGTAATCTCATATAACCATAAATGTGCTTTAAACATAGATTGAAGGTCAAAATAAGCTTTTACTTATTGTCTCTCTAAATGATAATTTCTTATACCTTAAATTTACCGTATAAAGAATACACCAAAATGAGCTCATTTACTAAAATTAGTTTCTGCTCTATAAGGCCAAAGAAAAAAGATATGAGTTGAACAGTGACTAAATTTATACACACTAAATATATATATCCCTATTTTGGTTTTATTTATAGAGACCTTAATGTTCATGACACTAACAAACTTAAGACTTACATCATGCTTTCCTTAACATTGCCAGCACTGTTTCAAATTTTACATTCAATCCTTTATGAACAAAGTTAAAAATATCTTCTGATTTAAAAAGTGAATGATTTTTAGATCTTCATTAGATCAGTGCAAGTGAATTCTTTTATAAATGTGGTATATGGTAACAGGACAAATAGTACACTTAAATATCATATTATGTAAATCTACTATATTAGTAATAGTTTCAGGAACATGGCTAAAAAAATTAGATCTGAATCTACAAAACCACAAGCCACATAATTATGTTTTAACTAGATTGTGGGCTTCCCTAAATTCAGAAATAATTCTTTATTTTCCTTTCTTTTTCTCTAACAGCACAATTCTAACTATAGGTACTTGATAAAGACTTATTAAGTTAACTTTCATTGTTAATTTCCTGCCCAGTGGAGAATTCTATTATCCCCACTGAATATAAACATCTTGCTTAGTAGGAAAACTATGAAGAGAAAAAATACTTTTAAGGAAATGACAAATGTATTTGATGCAGTACTTTTTATCCAAATGAACTGAGAGAAGGTTTGATATTATAATTGCTATTGCAAATTATTACTTCAAAACCTTTAAAAAAATCAGTACAGGTTAAACACAAACTTTACTCTGAGATAGAATTATGGAGACTGTTTGCAATTGATGAACTTTAGTTTCCCAAGAGTAAACACCATACATATGTCTGTAAATATCCCATGTAACAGTATCTAAAGTAAACCCATGCTACTTGATTTTAGAAGTCTTATCAACTTGAAATCTAATGAGCAAAATTAATTGTACCATCTATACAGTACAAGAGATTTGTCACATTTTTCAAAAAATTTTTCAAAAGAATTTTTCCAGACTTTTGAAACCATGGCTCTATTCCATTATGCATTATTATCCTGAAAATAAATGGCTTTCAATTATTTTTTATTAAGTAAGATACTTATTAGCAAATTCAAAGCCCATATTACCTAAAATGTGTATGTAACTTGTAAATAAGTAAATTTGATGATAAACATATCACGTATGATTACAAAGACATCATTTTGTAAAACTCAGAAGAGAAAATTAAATTCATCTCCATATATCTCTGCCACAGAATTGTTTTAGATTTATTTTTTCTTGTTAGCATCCTTTATTCAAAAGATAATGCTACTGACCTAGTTTCCTGGGCTTCATTTCAGTATTTCCAATAAAGGTAATAAGCTTATGTTATTCTATCTACCCTCCCAGCTCCCTTGGACTCAGTGGCTTAAGTCTGAAAGAAGCTTGGCCCAAGTTAAGGATGGATTCCACAGCCATGGGAAAAAAAAGGGAACATGGCCCTAGAGAAGTCATTCACTGACTCATTCATTCATTACCAAATATTCATTAAGGAACAATTATGTGCTTGTTTTAGGTGTGGAAACAGAGTAGTGAGCAAAAGAGACAAATTACTTGCACTCATGGAGTGTTCATTCACATTTAGTGAGTACATCCAAGATTTGACCTGCACCACATTCCTTACCAGCCTAGCTACAGCTCTGGTCCAATCTGTTTCTCCAAAATAAGGTGCTAACTGGTCCCCTGGTGGTCTGAAAGAGTTAATATGCCCATTAGCACCTATCTGCACCATCTTCAGCAGGAGCAGCAACATTGGCCAAAAGTTACCTTTCTGGATAGTATAAAACATAAGGTACAACTCCTGACATCCAGATCTTACAATCTAGTTGAATAATAAGACATATACCCAAGAGTATGACTTAGAGGAAAGAACAAAGGCTATAGAACCAGCCAGCTGTAGGTTTGAGTTCTGATTTTTCTACTTATTCCCTATGGAGTCTTGTGAAATTTACTTAAACTTTTCTGAGCCTCATGTGAAATTTACTTAAACTTTTCTGAGCCTCAGTTTTCTTAGCTGTAAAAGTAAGACTCATGATGCCTACTTTACAAGGCTGTTTGAGGATTAGAAACTATATTTGCACAATGCTGGAAGTAGTGTACATTAATTCTTATTAATTAAATTACTAGATCAAATTCTTCATTCCTGCTATAAATTAAATGATTAAAATGATCACATGACAGTAGGAAAGGACTAAGTAGAGAAGCATACATGAGTCTTAAAAGACTTTTATAGTTTTTTTTATTAAAGGTTATGTTTTATGCATACACATATTCTCTGAAAAATACACACACTCTCTGAAATTCTAGATATGCAACCAATTCATGTATTATACTGTTCAATTACAGTTCCTGCTCTGGAGGGAGAGGTTGAGATAAGGCATACCACTGACTCATGAGTCTTTATGATGACAAAAACCCTCAAACATTTAAAATATCTGAAATACCATAACCCAGACACTCTAACTTCCAGACTCCAACATAGCTTTAGTAGATTGTACAGATGGTCCACTTAATACATATCAATCCCAAACAACTTCTATATATCCTTTTACCAAAATACTATGAAAATATCACACCTGTTATTAGATCATTCCATTTATACGATCATGGAGGAGAAAAGTTGGTTTTTACATGGTCTAACTTTTCTAGGAAATAAAGAACTTGGCAATATTAGTTGAGAGGCAAAACAGTTAATATAAATTGCTACTCTCTGATGAAGTCAGAGGCCTGCAATTCAGTAAGTCTGATGGGGAAAAAAAAAGCTAACATTTCCTGGGGTCTATTTTGTACCAGGCATTGTGCTTAGTGCATTGATCCATTATCTTGGAAATGTAACTGCTTTAGAATCAAATTATGAATCAACTGTCTCAGAGTCAAAAATATATCAATAATTTCATAGGAAAATAGTTACTTTTTAATATTTTATTTCTTAAATGAGAAATTAGATTGATTTTTGTATTACAAGGTGATGAGCCTATCAGAAAATGGTTTTTTTTTTTCATATCAACCCATGGAACAATACAACCTATGAATTTATGGACAAGAGAATGTAAAAGAAACATTCCTTATATTAGTCCTAAGTGAAATGCTGCTGTTCTATTACTATTACTCATAGTAATATTGCTAGTCTACCTTGATCCTTCACTGTGCCCCAACTTGCGAAGATAATAGGTCTAGCTATTCTCTAATATGTCAAGACATTAATCTCTTGTTCCAAAAATTCTCAAGTGATTACTAAATCATCAGAGTGGAACAAAACTACCTGGGATTCTCTAGTTGAGAGGATATGAATCCTTAGTTCAGTTGCAACAGCAAATTTCTCTATCAGCTATGGCTCTAGAGATTTGATTAGTTTATGTTCCACTAGATA
Organism: Suricata suricatta; assembly: GCF_006229205.1. Classification (NCBI taxonomy): domain Eukaryota; kingdom Metazoa; phylum Chordata; class Mammalia; order Carnivora; family Herpestidae; genus Suricata; species Suricata suricatta. Next base: position 48,564,016 of record NC_043713.1, read on the forward strand.
ATCAAGGTATCAGAGCACTTTTTAAAGCAGCCGTTGAAAAAAAGTTCTCCATATCTAAACCCTATAGGGAATATCTTCATATAATATGTGTCAGAATTCTATGTAGAATTTTCAGGTGTATTCTCAGCAAGTGAAATTGAGGAAGAATATTTTAAAAATATTCTTATCATCATATATCTTCCATCTCTAATATTGCAGACAGTATTATGATTTTTCAAAGACTTGCCAATTAAATATAGTATGTGGACTGTCAGTTCTGTAAAGTGTAATTCATCAGTGAATACTCTGTATTTACCATGCATCCAACACCATATTAAACATTTTGGAAAATACAGACTATAAAATGCCACAGTAACTCCTCACAGTGGCCTACCCTCTTTATTTCAGTTTAGCCTAAAGTAAACGAATGCTCTTCTGACTCTAGTCAAAACTGTGTGAGGTTTGGGTGCGCTGCTGACACCTTGGGATAATGAAAAGACAAGATTTGGAAGACAAATACCATCAAGCTGTACATGACAGAGAATGACCTAAAGAACCTGAGTCTTCTGTTTAGTTGAAATAAATGTCCTTCAATAAAGTAATGGGTTTTCAACTGTGCAATATGTATACTACAGAATATCATGTAGTCATTAAAAAGAATAAATAAAAGCTATCCCAGTTGGCTCAGAAGTATATCCCTTGTGTTTTATTAAGAGAAAGATGATTTTAATATGTATATGATAAATTACATATGTAAAGAATGATAGCATATATAAGATGCTGAAAACATATAAGGTTACATGATCATGGAAAAAGTTATAACAAAATAAATAGAAGATTGGCCACACTGTTGGGGTTAAAGTAGAGGGTAAAAAAAGAATTTAGTCTCTCTAAATTTTTTAAAAGATGTGACTACAGTGTTTTGCAAAAATGAGTATTATTCCATGATGTAAAATTATTTGTGTTGGTGAATATATGTAAATATGCATAGGGGTGCATAAAAGAATTGCCATCAAAATGTCAATGGTGTTCAATTTAGGCAAGTTAGATTTCAAGAAAGGAAGAAGAAACGAGGTTAAAAAGAGACAGGGAGAGAGAAAAGAAGACATGGTAAAAAAAAAAATCAAATAAATTTAAATTTGCCCTTTCAAAAAAACAGAACTGACTGGATGAAAGAGAGACAGACCCTCAAGTAGAAAGGTTTGCCCACCCTCTGAGGTGGATAAGAATGATGGTAATAGTCTCCTAGTTCCTTGAATATTCCAATAGAAATATAGACAGAAACTTAGTATAAGTACTATTGGTTTAATTGGTTTTAAAATGCAGGACATAAATGAGACATTATACCAATTACATCTTCTTTCACATGGTGACCTTTACAGACAGTAGAGGTCACAGTAGTGATCATTTTAGGTATACTTGTTCTATAAAAACTAAACGTACAGGACGACAAATGTGAGGAGTGGTTCTAAGATTATGTCCATAAAACCACCGGAGAAGATTGTTAAGATGCACATTCCAGGGTCCAGTCCCAGAAACTCTTATTCACTAGGTCAAGAGACCAATAATCCACATTTAACAAGCACCCAAGGCGAATAAGGCAGGTGTTGACAGATCACACTGAAAAACAGTGAATTTAAGGATGTCTGATCTCTTTACAAACTGATTAACCAAAGAATTTGAGAAGTGTGGTACACTAGAGAGAACAAAGAATTTTGAAGTAAAAAGATCTAGATTACCTCTCTAACCTAATCCCCCACTCACTCCCTCACTTACCACTTCCCTTCAGTGGCATTGGCCTCCTAGCTACCCCTCCCACAATAGGTGAGAATGCTCTTCCTCTCAACTTTCCAATGATTCACACAGATTTCAGGTCTTCACTCAGGTGTCACTTCTCAGTGACACCTTGTAGAGAATCACAACTCCATTCTCACTTTCTAATTGCCCTTGCTGCTTCATCTCCCTCTCTAGCACTTCTTGCAATCTAAACTACAACAGTTTACTCAGTCTTGCTTATTGTTTGATCGCCATAAGAGGAGGAATGTTCATTAGTTTTCTTCACTGTGGTATCCACAACACCTAGACTAGTACTTATAGTTCAAGGAGATTTCACTTGGCCATGATAAAACAAATAAAGCTTGAGACATTCAGCAGTAGGAGGCTAATACAACCAGAAGGTGGACAGCTTGTTAATACAGATTCCTGGGCCCTGCCAGCGATTCCAGTGATTCATTAGGCTTGGAGTAGAGTGTGAGATTCTGAATTTCTCACAAGAAGCTACCTGATACTGATAATGCCTGTGCCCATTTTTTAGTGAAAGGCAACCTATTCTACTGTATGAGAAAAGCTGCTGTCTAAAAGAGGGAAAGTTTCATTTTACTCATATGCCAGTTAGAAAGGAAAAAATTTCTCCTACTCTCTATGTTCCCAAGATACCTATATCTAATAAATAAAATGATTATACAAGGACATTTTTCACTTTACAATATGTCATGAATATATACTGCAACATAATTTTTTTTTTAATTTTAGAGAGAAAGAGAGAGAACATGAGTAGGGGAGAGAATCAGAGGGAAAGAGGCAATCTCAACCAGGCTCCAAGCCCAGCACAGAGCCCAATGTAGGGCTTGATCTCACAACCCTGGGATCACAACCCAAGTGAAAATCAAGAGTCAGACACTTGAACTGAGCCACCAGGAGCCCCTGCGACCTAATTTATAATAAAAACATGATATGTCCTTTGATTCTAATTTTTTAGTCTTATAAATAGTGATTCAGGTGATTTTTTGTTATATTCCTTTGTGCATTTGTCTAATTATTTCTTCCTAACAAATTCCTAGAAGGGAAATCTCTGGGCCAAAGAGTTTGAACCAAAGCTGTCCACCAGAATTTTCACAAATGATAGAAATCTTCTATATCTTCACAGTCCAATATGGTAGCCACTAAGCACATGCTGCTATTAAGCACCTGAAATACCATTACCACAACTGAGAAACTAAAGCTTTAGTTTTATATGAGGTTAATTAATTTAAACCTAAATAGCCACATATGACAAGGAAGTACCATATTGGACAGAACAGGGATAGACATTTAAAGTCTTGATCTATGATGCCAAACTGCTTTTTAGAAAAGCTGTATGTATTTGCCTTCACTCTTAGCAAATAATAATAATCATTTCTTTACCCCATCGCCAACACTATGCCAACAATAACGACCTATTGAATCTTTATAATCTGCAAGGTTTAAAATGTGTGGTTTTCATATGCATTTCTTTATTAATAATGTTGAATAGGACTGTTTCCTCTGTCATCATACTCATTCAAATGCAAATTATTTTCACCCATGCTAATTAACTGAGAGATTGGAAATTATCTGGCTTCCAAATTTGTTTTGTTGGATCCATATGTTTTCTTACAAATTTCTTGCCAACATTTAAATGCATAACAAAATATGAATTCTCAACTCCACTTGAAAAATGAAATGATTTGGCAACAGTGACACATACTCCACAGAACAAAATCAGTGAAGTCTTAGAAATTTTGTCACCTTCAGACTTCTTTGTCCACCAGAATCAATCAGCCCATATTATTTTACAGGTGTTCTGCTTCACTCACTCAGATTATCTACTTAAGCTTACAATTCCCCTGAGTTAAGTTTTGAGAGAATAAAAGGAAAACATCAGCTAATAATAATTAAATTTCATTTCATACTTTTATTTCATATAAAGTGATGTTATGATATTTCTGGGTCATTTTATAACTAATATTTAACTAGCAGATGAATACTTTCCTAGTGGCTGTTGACATTTCTTACTCCCTACAGCAGTGGTTCAGTACCAGAAAGTTCCTTAAAATGCAGATTGGTAGGTTCTCCCCCAGAGTTTCTGATTGAATAGGCTGGTTTGGCCCCCAAGAATTTTCATCTAACTCCAACCCATAAGTGTAGCTCTACATTGAGGTGAGGTTTTCTCAAAGTTGTAGACACTCCTGGAACAGTAGTAATAACGTGTAATTTTAACAACTTTTAAAAAATGAATTTGTACATCCTTTTTACCCAAAACATGTCCACATTTATTATTTCATTTTATCATCACAACAATCCTATGCAGAATGTTGACAATTATAGCAGTCATTGTTAGTTCCATTTTACATAAGAAAAGTAAGGCACAGGGTAAAGAATTTACCCAAAGAAAGAATTTACTCATAAGAAATTAAAAGAGCTAGAACAAACATGTTCCTAACTCCTAACCTGGGTAACATAGGCAAACACAGCAACCCAGGACACAACTAGAACTTGCTTCCCCAGATTGGTACCATAAAAATAGAACCATGTCCAGGAAGGGAAAAGACCATACAAGGATGGTTCACAGCAACAAATATTTATCAAATGCTGATTATGTGTTAATCTATGTTAATCATGCCTATAGCTTCTACTCTAAGGCCTGTTGAAGAAGACATTCATAAAGCACAGAAAATTTGAAAAATAAAATGTAAAACCACAACCTTGACAAGATATTGAATTCTCTATATCATAGGACAAAAGCAAATATGCTGAAGGAGTAGGTAGTAGGGGTAAATACAGCATTGGGTAGAAAAGAAGAGTCACTGTGGGAGCTTCACATCTGGACTTGGAGGAGTTGCTATCACCAGTCAGTCAAGAATGGGAGAGAAGGAAGAGTACACAATAGGGAGCCCTCCTGGGGCTCAGCCGTACAAAGAGCTGCTGTTATCCACTTTGGGTGTGTGTTTGCCAGAAATATCAGGGCTGCTGGAACTCCAGAACTTACAAGGGCATGCTTTTGTGTAGTCTAAATTACCTTGACTGTATAAGAACTCAAGTCAGAGGGAATAACTTCATTATCCATTTGTAGCCAAAAGATACCATGATTAGAGCTCATGAAACTTTCTCTCTGATTTTTCCCTCAAGTTTTAATAAGCATCCCTAATAAAAATTCACCAAACTATGATCACAATAATACTAATTATAAATCAGCCCTTCAATGGGGAAAAAAAGGACTGCATTTTCACGTAAGTAGAATTGATATATTACTAACTTTAACAGGTACGTTTCTAAGATTTACAATAATAATAACTAATAACAGTTACACAGGCGGCAAATACAAAAAAAACACTACTATGAATTTGAAAGAATCTATTAGAACACTTGATTTATTCTTCATTAGCGTTGTAACTGACCTTTCCTATATGCCCGTCTTATAGTCTAGTTCAAAATGACTGAAGTGATGAAATGTCTACTACTCCATTTTGAAAACTGTAGCAATACCGCTAAAAAACCAAAGACATAGGAATAAAAACAAAGGGATACAATTTTACATAGATCAAATTAGTTGCAGTAACATACATGTTTTAGTACAACATAAGCACACACATAGATTGTTAATGACAGTACAAATTTATATAATCATTTTGAATAGCAATTTGAAAATTACCAGGAATCTGGAAATGTCCTGTTAAAAATAAGAGCTAACATTTACTTGTGTTTTCATCATGTTATGCTTTTTATCTTAACAACTTTGTAGAATGCTACATAAGTTAGGAAGCTACAGTTTTAAGAAAATAAGCCACTGCCTACATTTGCCAATAAGTGATGGAGCTATTTTTTGAACCCTGAACCTTTAATTTTAGAACCCACCTATTTACAACTATACCATTACTATGTCTCTAAAGAAACAATCCTAAAGAAGTTAAAACAAGAAGGAGAAGGAGGGGAAGGGGAAGAAAAAGAAAATTACATTCATGAGGACAGTCATCATATTTTTTTAATGACTGGAAAAATCCCCTAATAGAGGAAGGGCTAAGTAAATTATGGTACATTAACTGGATAAACTATTATAAAATTACTACATATAATAGGGAGTAAGTTGTAAAAAAATGTTTATGGAAAAAATCAGGGTAGAAATGTTAACTGTAGTATGGTAAGACATCTGTAAAAATACATATTCATATAGCAAGACTGAGAAGGGAGCTGGAAAAAACAAAAACTATTACCATTTTAGAAGAACTTCACTGCAAGTCCTTAATTTTCTTTTGTTTTTGTCAGTCTTGTCAATCAAGATTACTCTACCCACCTCACAAATTCATTCTTCTATTTATATTCTTATCATCCCAAACATTCCTAAAACTTCACTAATAATTTATTCATATTACAGACTTATTCAAAATAATTACATAATATTCTTTAGTGATGATTCTGACGCTTTTAAGTATGAAATCTCCTTCTTAACATCTATGATTTTTGCAATCACCATTTATGGTGTACTTCTGAAACCCCTTAATTGAGATCGTATATAGTGACTAAAATCAACTAATTCTTTTTACTCTCATAACCTGGCAATTGCTCCTCAGCTCCTTGCACCCAACAGGTATCATTTGCCCAGAGTTTGAAGGTATTTTAGAGATTAGAAAAGTTTCCTGCTAAGAACATGATCTCTAAGTGAATACTTATAACTAAAATAGTTATAGGGATATTCACATTCTAAATGCTTTTGAGAATTACTAATTAAATTACATCAGCTTCTTTTGAAGTACGTAAATGAACTTTATTTCCACTTACCAAAACGAAAAGTAAGAGTTTGGTAAGAGTAATTTCCCTAAAAATGACACCATGAGCTGTGAAGAAAATTCACTCTCCTTAGCCATACAAGGTGATACACAGAGGGCCATTCAGCTCAGGGTTTGGCCTCTATCAGTAACATAAACAGACATTTTGTGGGAAAGTGAAGTAGCTGCTCTTCAATGATATCAATCTCAGAACAGGAATGTAGTTTAAACACCTCTAACTTTCTTTTTATGAATCTACGAATCCAGATTTTTATTTTTATTTTTGGTCACTATTTTGTCTAAAACACACAGGTCCAAGTGGGTTATCCATAACCAGTCTTAGAACACCCAGAGGACTATTATTTTCATCACAAAATTTTGGATTTAGAAACCAACCAGTGAACCAACCAGTTCACTTCATTTATTTAACTGGGGGGTGGGGGTGGGGGAACCATTTCCAAGAAAGTTACTTCATTTAGCTAGTTTATGGTAAATGCAAGCCTGGACCTGGATGTGACCAAATGTCTTAAACTTGCCCTCCATATTTCTCCCTTACCATTAAATTTTCATATTATGTCAAAGGGAGTGGATACATATGTCTTTTCTACATCTCCTAATAATACACTGCACTGGACAGAGTAAGCTATAGTGTTCATCCTTTACTTCAGAAAGAGTTCCAAAATGGAGGGAAAAATTCAAAAAAGGTTATAAAAACCAGTGTAGAGAAAGTCAGTGAGGGTGGCGATAAGGGCAGGGATAATGGTTTAATAGTTCTGCTTTTCCACAGTATACATGTTTCAAGATTGTTAACACTCTGATCTTCAACTGTAATAAGTGCCTTAGGTCAAATAAAAGCTTCTAAAGTCATCATGAGTGGATAATCACAGAGTCATCATCATTGATATGTAGGTTAGTCTTTACTTATACTCCATTCCTTTCATCCTTTATTTCCATAATGTAATTCCATTTTAATAAAAGATTTACGGAAGAATATAGGAATTGACAACAGTCCAAGTCTTCTATTGTCCTCTGGGAAGGAGGACATTGGGAGTACAGAGTGGGAGAGAGAAGACTTACTTTACACTGTTTGAAATTCTTATCTCATGCATATTACTTTTCAATATTAGTTAAAAATCTTCTTTTAAACACGTCTATATCCACGTAATCCTATTACTAAATATTTTCAATGAAACAATGATTTTAATTTTTTCTCTTTTGATAATATTTTAGTATTGCAACTGAAATAAAATCACATAGAAATTTTCAGAAAGAAAGAGAATCAACAGTCACAAAACTCAAAGCAGAAGTCCAGGATCCAAAGCATAAGAAAATGTACAGAGAGATCAGAGGTTTATAAGGTGGCATTTGGTTTTAAAACTTTCTGCAGAAAAGCTCTTCCCCATATTTAAATGGCTAGGTTTTAAAATGAAATTTAAGTGGGATGGGGGGGCGGTTCTAAAGGTGTGAAAAGTCGAAATTAAAATTTGGTTTCTATATTTTGGACAGGAGACAGAGGGTTAGGGTAGGGTGGATAAGGACCTTTTGACAGTCACATTCATACAGGAAAGGAGCAGGATTGAATGAGTTTCTCCAGGACCCATTCACCTCATTTGGGGGCAGCAGCTGTCCCCGTACCGATGAACCGTGTTCCGGATCTTACTTGGGCTGGATTTAACTAAGAAGCCCCCACGAACTGAATCTATACAGATAATTTATTTTAATGGAACTCGGAAGAGGGACTAAGGGAATTGATTTACTTTAACAAACTGCCTCATCATCACCCTCGCTAGGCCAGGGCACACACCTCACCTCGCTGTCTACTTGTGTCAGGGTCAGCTGTCAACACAAACCCTTTGTGTCTCATTCAGGTTTCAGAGTGGTCTCCGCCACTCACAGGAAAATGGAAATGATGCCTGGAGCCACGCGCGCGCTCGTGACGAAGTGACATTGGATGTGGAGAAAAGAAACCCAGGGACACTGAGCGACCGCCAAGCAACCGCCAAGCCATCGCTGGACGCTCTCAACTTTCCCAAGCTGAGCTCTCTCCATCCACCCACCACCCACCCCCCGTCACCTCCACGCCTCCCTGCCTGCAGGCCACCCGCCCGGCGCCCCCCTCACACGCCTCTCAGGCTGGGGGAGACCGGTTGGCCGCGCGCCCCCCGGGCCACCTCCGCCCCGGCGCTGCCTGCCGCGCCGCAGCCTCTCTCATCCCACGCTCGGGCTTGCTCGCTCCCGCCACAAAGGCAGCGAAAAGAACCCGCGGTGACAGGCCTCTGGCCTCCGAGTGCGGACCGCACGGGCTAGGTCCCCTCAGGAGGCTGACGCGAGGCTGCTGAGAGAAAGGTTCGGATCCCGGACTGCCACTGGCGACTGCCCTCGCCACACAAACACAGTGGCGCTCACACCCCCGCTCCGCCTTTCCCGGTCCTCCAGAAAAAGTCAGCGGCAGCGCTTCCCTGCTCAGGCAGGGTGTCCACAGCCCGCCAAAGGGCAGCTCCTGCCCGGCTGAGGCGTGCGCTCGCGCCCACCTCGCGACCTCTCACCTCCCCGCGCCCGCGCCCCGGAGTCCCGCAGCTGCTCACCTGGCCCTGGCAGGGCGCTAGGGCAGAGGACCAGGGGGTGGCCCTCGCCTCGGCCGGGGCTCGTCTCCCCACCCCCAGTCCCGGTCCCAGCGCTGCGCTGCGCTCGCTCCCGCCGCCCTCCTCCGAGGTGCTAGCGCCGCCGGTGGCTGGCGTCTCTCTGGCAGGCGCGTTCTCCGCGCGCTCAGTTCCCCGGGGCGGAGCGAGGCGGCGGCTCCTGAGGCCGGAGGCGGATTCCTCAGGTGCTGCCCCTCCCGCTTCCCCAGAACCTCCGCGGCGGGGACCCCCCCGCCCCGCCCCGCCTCTCGGCGTCCTGCAGCCGTCGCTCCCGCGAGTGACCTTTCGGGCCCCCTTGCCCTCCTTGAGTGTGGCGGGCGCACTTTTCCCTCCCGCCCCCTCCAAGGACGCCCCCACCCCCTCCTCAGCCGTCTGTGCTCACTCCATTTCCAAACTCCACGGCACAAATGATGTGTGTGACCACTGTGGGGCGGGGAGGGTGGTGATGTGAGGGGGTCTTCTGGGAAAGAAGATTGCGCCCCAAATGCAGCTGACGCGCTCAGTCAGGAAGAAAAATTATTTTCTCGCCGAACCCGCGTTCATTCACAGAGTGCTCTCTCGCTTCATTGCGCGATTGCTTTCTCGGTCCGCGGTCCGGCGGCTCAAGGGCCCTAAATGTGAACTCGGCCTGGGCAGTGGTGGGTCAAAAACCCTTGGCCTTTTGCCCGAAGCGGGTAGGGCGAGGGGCAGGACGCGGACAAAACCGAACAAACCCGGGAGCTCCAGGCCAGAACCGACTTTTGCACCTCCTGATGAGCCCGCCCTCCGGCCCGCGGACCCTGCCGGACGCTCGGGGAGGCTGCCTGTTCGCCGGGGCTCGTCCTGAGCCGCCTCTGGAACCAAGAGAGATCGTCCGCCCCACGAGCAACCACATCCAGTGAGCCGTGGACCATGACGCGTGCTGCAGGGGCAAACGTTCTCAAGTGATGCTGGCTGATAGTGACAGATTTAGCTCCACTTTTCACAGCTGGTGGTTTCTGTTACTAGGGATGTAGCTCCATTTTAAAAACTCATTTTTGCCTTTACTGAATTGTTGAAAAGTTGATCATCACTTTATAGTGCCTTGGGAGCAATTATAGCCCTGCGTAGCTCAGCATGTTGGTGGAAATAGGGAAGCTACAGCGGTGCCTAGTCTTGGGCAGGTTGCTTATCAGTCTATTGTTGTGATACCATTGTCAATTACTGTTTAAAGATAGCTTCAATTAAAATAGATCTCAAAAGATCTCTAAGTCGGTAAGTTTTGTTTGCTTGTCTTTTTTTTTTTTTCTTAAGAACCCAAATGCAATCCCCCCACCCCCCTTTCTCTTTTGGTCAATCCAGAGGGAATTGACTAGAAGTCTGGAATTAACCAGAAAATAACTCAAGACATAGTTCCGTTATAACTAGAAAAAGTAAGCGATTTATTTATGGGTTCATTTGTGTTCTCTCCCTCCTCCATTGGAAAGACACACTCAACTACCATTTCTTTTAAAATCATTGTATTCCTGGTGGTGATAAGAGGCCGAAATGGTTTTTTGTTTTGTTTTACGATTGAATCCCTATTGTTCAGCCTTTAAAAACACATAGAGACACTTTAATCTGCCACAAAGGCAGGAGACGTGGCTTTCTCAGTCACTGCTGTATACCCACAGTTCTGGATCTTGCACAAAATATAGGCTTAGTAAATGAAATCAGTATGGCTTTTAAATAACTACAACCTAGAAAGGTGCAGGTGATTAACAATATAGCTCAGCATATTGAAAAGGACTCCAAACTCAGCATAAGAACTAGACATACATGTGGAAATGACAGTAGGAACTTGAGACTTCAAGTTGACCTTGTGACTACAAACTAAGCTCACAAGAGGTTAAACCAGGTGACAGAGAATCTTTTGAAAAACTCAATCCCTCACAAGGTTTGTAGAATTGGGGGGGGCATCCTCTTTAAAGATAAGGAAACTGGAAAAAATGAGCAGCCTTAAAATAAAACCACAGTGCAATTTTCTCTCACTTTAGTACAAGGACCATTGTTTAGTGCCAACCATGCTAGACTCTGAAGATGTAAAGGCAAATTTAATTGCTCAAGGACCTTAGATTAATATTATAGGACTCTGGTATTCATTCTTCATTCATTTAACAAATATTATTGAGCACCTGTTGTGAGCCAGATTGTGTACTGGAACTGATGATTCATCAATAAATAAGACAAGACCCTAACAAGGTTAAAAGTGATGCTAATCTATTTCTAGTAGATTGAAAACATTTTAATATCTCCTTTATTAGATAATACATTCCTTTGCCCTGAATTTATTTGTTTATATATAAACCCCTCTTGGGTTTACATATTTCTCATCATGCCCAATAGACTTCTGTGATCATAAAATGTGATAAGGTTGAGTGACCACTCTGAATCCTGGCTCCAAGACTTACCCATTATGTAACATTTACCAAGTTCTTGGTTCCAGTTTAGTGTCCTCATCTGTAAAATAACATCACAATAGTACATACCTCAGAGAGTAGCTATGTGGATTGAGACAATGCATAATAGTGCCTGGCAAACTATAAAATGTTAACTGCTGCAAATCCCTCCACTCTTCCCCATAACAATGATTCCCAAATGCTTCTCTATAAATATTCTGCATCAGAATTCAAATTCAGTGAAAAATATGAGACTTCCAGCAGTCAGGGACCTTATAAATAATAGAATCCTTACAAGTGGTTATTGTGAAGATCCTCTGCCTCAGAAATGGAAGATTATGATTATGTCTTGGTTCTGCTCTTAAGGATAAACACTCTTTTGCATTAATTTCTGTAGCCCCTGGAAGAGTCCACACTCTGGAAAAGTCTTCCTTATTCAATATCCTTCATGGTCACACTGGGACACTGGGAAAGTATGCCCTCCTTGGAAACTTCATGGTTTTCATAGCCCATTTCCTGCTAGTACAATTTTGGGGTCCTGAGAAGTTATTTTACAGTTAAAGGTTTTTAAGGCCAGGCTTGTAGCTTATCTGTTCTCTGACACTTAGTAGACTTCATATTCATTTGCTTCCATTGAGTTCCATGTGCCAAGAGTCATACCCAAAGTTCTTTCCTGGGCATAGGTTTAAATATTCTATTTTCTTCTATCCTCACCCTCTACCTTTTTCTCTCAATTTAAGGTTTGAGGCTTGGTAGCTCAGCATCCTGTTCACCATCAACAATTATATCTTAGAAGGAAAGGGAAAGCACTAGTTTCCCACTCAGGGCCAATTCATTGAGGGGAAACCAACTTCCAACCTAACACCACCATCTGCAGAAGTTAAGACTCTCTGTGGGGAATTGAGCAGTGGTCTCTCTAATTTCAGATGGGATGCCAGTTACCAATGCTAAATGATCTAGATCTCCGCTTATTAAAATGAGCAGATAAAAAATATCAGTAGTCATAAAGAGAAAACTTACCATTTGAAAGAAGAGGGCCAAATTAGAGCAGATATCACTCACTAAAATGGAGTTACTGCAGGAAGTAGGAGAAAACACTTTTTTTTAAAGAATCTTATTCATGTTCTTAGTGAAATTTAAAAAGTGATAAGGGCAGATTGTCATAAAAATAGAGCAATCTGAGAACCAGAATATCCTTGGAAATTAAAAAGTACATGGATGTTTTAATTTGAAAAGACTATAGAAGCATTGAAGAAAAGATACTGCTAAAAACTGAATTAATTATAAGACCATCTCCAAAAGCCTTTCCAGAATGCTGAGCAAAAATATATAAATAAGTAAGTAAAAATCATGGAAGAAAAGATAAAAATATTTAAAAATATATCCAGGAGATCCAATATTTATATGTCGGAATTTTTAGAAGCAAAATGGAATAGATGTTATACAGTAAAATAATTGTAATATACAACATCAGACACTTAACTGATTGAGCCACCCAGGTGCCCCTATAATATCCTTAAAAGAAACTAAAGAAGACCTAAATAAATGGAAACACATCGTGTGTTATTGGAGTTGAAGACTTAATATTCTTAAGGTAACAATATACTTCAAACTGATCTACAGATTCAATACAATCCTTATCAAAATTCCAGCTGGTTTTGTTTTGTCTTGTTTTGTTTTTGCAGAAATTGACAGGCTGACCTTACAATTTGTATTTATATACAAGTAATTCAGACTGTCAAAACAATTTTTTTTTAATTAAGAAGGTCAGAATACTGCACTTCCCAATTTCAAGTTTAATTACAAAGCTACGGTAATGAAGACAGAGTGGAACTGGCATAAACATAGAAATAAATATAAACCAATGGAAGAGAATTAAGAGTCCAGGGACATGCCTGGATGGCTCAGTCAGTTGAGCATATGACTGTTGATTTTAGTCATGGTCATGCTCTCATAACAGCAATATCCATAGTAGTCAAAAAGTGGACAAAACCCAAATGTGCATCAACCAATAAATGGGTAAACAATAGCTATACAATGGAATATTGTTTAGTCTTTTTTCTTTAAAAAAAAAAAAGTACCAATACCTGCTCCAGTATGGATGAATCTTGAAAAGATTATGCTAAGTGGAAAAAGGCCAGACATATTGTATGATTCATTTATATGAAATGTCTAGAGTAGGAAAATCCACAGAGACAGGAAGTAACTTAGTGGGTGCCTAACACTAGGAGGTTTGAGGGAAAATGGAGAATTAAGAGCTAATGGGTGTGGGTTTCTTTTTTGGAATAATGAAAATGTTTTTAAGCTGATTGTGGTGATAGTTGAATGACACTGTGAATATAAAAACCACTGGATTGTACTTTTTAAAAAGGTGAATTTTATTATATGTGAATTATATCTCAATTTTAAAATGGAGAGGCAGTATTTATACAAATAATAGAACATTGTCCAGAGATAAATATAAATTTGTGTATTCAGTTTGAAAGGGCAAGATTATTTGATACACTTATACATATCCTTGTGAAATTTCTGCTTTGGAGTTAAAAAATAAAATTCTGTGGTCTTTCAGATCTCCTGTTAAAAATAATTAGATCATCATCTGACATCTTATCTGCAACGTTACAAGAAAAAATACTTATAGGATGAGGCACCTGGGTGGCTTAGTTGGTTGAGTGTTCAATTCCTGGTTTCCGCTCAGGTCATGATCCCAGGGTCGTGGGATGGAGCCCTGCATCCGACTCCGAACGTGGTGTCCACTTGGCATCCTCTCTCCCTCTCTCTTTGCCCCTCTCCCCCTCACTCTCTCTCTCTTTCAAATAATAGATACATATATTATTTACTATATATAAACATATATATGTTTGTTTATAGGATTATGAACAAATAATATATATATTTTTCAAATAATATACATATCATTTATTATATATAAACATATATATATGTTTGTTTGCTTATGGGATTATGAATGAAGGACAATGAAGGAAAACCACATCAGCCTGAATTCCAAACAAAGCTGTAGTACACTTACCTCTCAAGCAACACTTCTCCCATTCAGTAACCTTTTGATGAACAATATAATTTCCTTCCCCTTGCTCTAGTAATTGAATTAGGAGTGGACAATAACATAAGTCTAAACGAATGAGTACACATGGCATTTTCTTGTCACAAAGTTTGTTTTGGAATACTCCAATTAAAGTGAAGGGCAATCATTTATTTAATGATTCAGGAAAAACAATTCTCCCTTCTCATTGTGTGATGTGCTTTTGTGAAGCCTAAATTGCTGCAGCCATTCTGATACCAGGAAGGAAGCTAACACAAGGAAGAAGGCAGATTTGAGAAAATCAAAACTATAGTTAAAGCTCTCATCAAATTGCGTTTTTTAATGTTTTATTTAATTATTCATCCTGAAAGAGAGAGAGAGAGCACAAGCAGAGAAGGGACAGAGAGAGAGAGGGAGAGAGAGAATGCCAAGCAGGCTCTGTGCTGTCAGCTCAGAGCCCAAAGCAGCACTCAATCTCACGACCCTGGGATCATGACCTGAGCTGAAACCAAGTGTTGGGTGTTCAACTGACTGAGCCACCCAGGTGCCCCTTACACTGTTTAAAATTTGCCTCAGAACTCTGTTAAATGAGCCAAAATTCTACTTACTATTATTAAGTTTCTTTATCATGCATTTGATGTTGCTTGTAATTAAATGAAAGACCCAATAAAAAGGAAATTAGAATACATAAAAAACACTGGAGAGTAAAAACTAAGTAAAATATAAATAATTGTTGATAATGCTTTCACAAATTCTAATGTACATATTAACACAGGGTTCATAAAATGGTATCCTATATTAAAATTCTATTTATTTCAACAAATATGAGAGGAATGTGTCCCTGGAAGGAGAATTATGACTGTCAACATGTTTAAAGAAAAGAATAGGGCATGAGGAATATAGCATATATTAGTTCAATATTTTAAATTTTAATGATAATGACCACAATTGGTTGTAAAACATTCAAATAATTTGAAGGAAAAACATACAAAGAAAACTAAGCCAAAATCACAAGTCAGGTAAAAAGGAAAACCAATAAAGCATAATAGAGAGAAAACAAGATGTGTGAATATATTCTTAGCATTAATAACAATAAATCAAGCGGGCTAAATTTTCCTATAGACAGACAAAAATCTGAGTGAAAAAAAGAAAATTTAACTCTATTCTCCTTATGATTAATACCTGAAATAAGACAACACAGAAAGATTGGAAATAAATGGGTGGCAAAAAAAGTTACAAAAAAATGCAGACAAAAAGAAACAATATAAAGTAGCAAAATAAAATCAAATAAAAATAAAATCAAAATGAAATAAAATCAAAGTGAAATTCATGATTAAAAAGTAAGCATCAAGTAGGACAATAAAACTAATTTACTCTGATAAAAGTTACAATAAGAATAGGGAATATCTATTTATTAAATTTTTTTAAATGTTTATTTTTTAGAGAGACAGGGTATGAGTGGGGGAAGGACGGAGAGAGAGAGAGAGAGAGAGAGAGAGAGAGAGTCACAGAATCCAAAGCAGGCTGCAGGCTCTGAGCTGTCAGCACAGAGCCCAATGTGGGGCTTGAACTCATGAACCATGAGATCATGACTTTAGATGAAATCAGATGCTTAGCCGACTGGGCCACCCAGGCACCCCATGAATATTTATTCAACACTCACTATATGTCAGGCACTTAACTGAGGATTTTCTCAAGTAATTCTCACAAGTTACTGAGTGACTGTAATTAACACTTAAATTTTGCAGATACTGGGGGCCCCTGGGTGGCTCAGTCGGTTAAGCATCCGGCTTCGGCTCAGGTCAGATCTCACGGTTCGTGGGTTTGAGCCCCACGTCGGGCTCTGTGCTGACAGCTAGCTCAGAGCCTGGAGCCTGTTTCAGATTCTGTATCTCCCTCTCTCTCTGACCCTCCCCTGCTCCAGCTGTCTCTCTCTGTCTCTCAAAAATAAATAAAAAGCATAAAAATATTAAAATAAATAAAAAAATTTTTGCAGATACTGAACAAGGCTTTAGAGAGATTAGATGTCTTCAATATTATACAGGGTCAATGGGCATGGATCTCAAACCCTAGTTTGAGGTTTCCAAAGTGCAAATACATAGTACCAAAATATTTAAATAAAAAAACTGATGGGAACAAAAGAATTTATTTTAAACATTTACATTTCTTTCTCTAGGAATTTGACATATTTCATAGCCCAAAAATAAATAGAAAGGAGAGGATTTGGATAACACAACAAAACACATATGTGGCATATACAGATAACTTTGAACTCTAAAACCACAGCATATGCATTCTGTTCTATAACATCCAAAAATACTTACAGTACTAAAATGTTCTAAGTCAGAAAGAAAATCTTATCAAATACTGAAAAATGGAAATCTTAGTCCTGAGTTTTGGTTTTGACCCTAACATAGAAAAACTATAAATTAATTATAAAAAGATAACTAGAGTAAATCTACTTGATTTTAAAATCTTTCTGAATAAAGATAAATTTGGGGTGGCTCGGCAACTCAGTCAGTTAAGCATCCGACTCTTGATTTTGGTTCAGGTTATGATCTCATAGTTCATGAATCCAAGATCCACATCGGGCTTTGTGCTAACAGTGCAGAGCCTGCATGGGATTCTCTCTCCCTCTCTCTCTCTCTGCCCATCCCCCATTTGTGTGCATGTGTGCTCTTTCTCAAAATAAATATTTTTTTAAACAAAAAATTAATATCTGGTCATGTTACCACCTTGTTTAAAATATATGTATGGAAATTTTTATATAGTCTCATGTCAGGCACTCTTTTAAGCTCTTTATTTAAAAAAAATTTTTTTAATGTTTCATTTATTTTTGAGAGAGAGACAGCATGAGCAGGGGAGGGTCAGAGAGAGAGGGGGACACAGAATCTGAAGACAGGCTCCAGGCTCTGAGCTAGCCATCAGCACAGTGCCCAATGTGGGGCTCGAACCCACGAACCCCGAGATCATGACCTGAGCCGAAGTGGGACGTTTAACTGACTGAGCCACCCAGGAACCCGATTTTTAAGCTCTTTATATATTTTAACTAATTTAATTCTTTTCTTTAACAAATCAATATATATTTTTTTTTATTATGAGAGAGAGAGAGAGAGAGAGAGAGAGAGAGAGAGAGAGAGAGAGAGAGAGAGAGAGAATCCCAAGCAGGCTCCACACTGTCAACACAAAGCCTGAGGTGGGGCTGGAACTCACAACTGTGAGATCATGACCTGAGCCAAAATCAAGAGTAGGACAGTTAATCAACTGAGCCACACTGGCGCCCCTTAACTAATTTCATTTTTATAATCTTGTGTGGTAACTCCTATTTTCATCCTCATTTTGCACAAAAGGAAACTAAGACATAAGTTAAATTATTTGTTTTCCTGGTCTACTGTTAATATGTGGTGTAGCTGAGATATGTGAACTGGACAGTCTGTCTCCAGAGTCTACTCGGCCTCCAAGAACATTTCAATGGCTTTTCTTTGTCCTTAAGAAAGGACGCAAAATTAGCCTGATAAGACCTTAAGACTTATATGTTCAAGGAGAGGCGATTTGGTGATCTATCTTCAGGGGATAAAAAATTACAGAAGGAGGTTCTTATGGGTTTATTTATGTCCTCCCCAAAATTGATATTTTGAGGTCCTATCCTCCAATACCTCAGAATGTGACCTTATTTTGAAATAGGATTGTTGTAGATGCAGTTAGTTAAGTTAGGATGAGTTCAGACTAGAGAGTAGGGTGGACTTATAATTCAGTATCATTAAAGTTCTTATAAAAAAGAAAAATTTGGACACACACATGCACACAGGGAGAACACCATATGAAGATAAATGATTGGGTAATACATCTACAAAGTAAAAAACACCAAAATTGCCAGCAAACCACCAGAAGCTAGCAGAGAGGCATGGAACAGGTTTTCCCTAACAACTTTTAGAAGGAACCAAACTTGCTAACACTTTTATCTTGGATTTCCAGCAGAACTCTGAGACAATTGATTTCTGTTGTTTATGTCATTCAATCACAACTTTGTTACTGTGGTACTTTGTTATAGGAGCCTGAGCAAGCTAATTCAGGGATTTCTCCAGAGACTTAATGTTTATGACCGTCTCAGTCACGGAGTCCTAACTAATACTGTTAAAAACTTTAAGAATATTCTCTTTTTTTTTGCCAGTATAATTTTTAAATTAAAGTATATTTGATATACCTTAAATTCGTTTCAGATGTACAACGTAGTGATTCATCATTTGTATATATTGCAAAATGATCACCACATAAGTCTAGTTCACATCTGTCACCACATATCATTACAGACTTTTTTCTTATGATAAGAATCTTTAAGATCTACTCTCTTAGCAACCTTCAAATATGCAATACATTATTATTTATTATAGTTGTCTTGCTGTATATTACATCCTTGTGAATTATTTTATAGCTGGAAACGTGTACCTTTGATTCCCTTCACCTATTTTGTCTTGCTCCCATCCCACCTCTGGCAACCACCAATTTGTTCTCTGTGGACTTGTTTTGGGGGTGGGGGGCTGGGGGTGGGGAGGGATTAGATTCCACATGTAAATGAGACCATACAGTATTTGTCTTTCTGTGTCTGACTTATTTCACTTAGCATGGTGCTTTCAAGATCTATTCATGCTGTCACAGATGGCAAGATTTCATTCTTTTTATGGCTGAATAATATCCCATGGTTTATATATACCACATTTTTTTTATCCATTCATCTGTCAATGGACACTTGAGTTATTTCCATGCCTTGGCGATTGTAAATAATGCTGCAAAGAACATGGAAGTGTATATATCTTTTTGAGTTGGTTTTTTCATTTTTTTAAGATAAATACCCAGAAGTGGAATCACTGGATGATATAGTAGTTCTATTTTTAATTTTTTGAGGAACCTCCATACTATTCTACATGGTGCCTACACCAACTTACATTCCCACAGATAGTGGACGGAGTGCTCCCTTTTCTCTACATCTATGCCAGCATTTGTTAGTGCTTGTCTCTTTGATAACAGCCATTCTGATAGGTGTGAAGTGATATCTCATTGTGGTTGTGATTTGCATTTCCCTGATAATTAGTGATGTTGACCACTTTTTCATGTATCTATTGGTAATCTGTATGTCTTCTTTAGAAAAAATGTCTATTCAGATTCTCTGGTCATTGTTTAATCAGATTGTGGGTGTTTTTGCTATTAAGCTGTATGAATGTTTTATATTTTGGGATATTAAGAATTTATTAACTTTGTAGTACCTCTATGTGTATTAGATTCTTTAGTGATTAATGATAAGTTCCAAAAAAAAAAAAAACCCAAAAAAACAAAAAACAAGGACCAGGTTTTTGCCTTTCGACATGTGAGGAAGAAGGAATTTATGGAAAGCATACTTATCTCTACAGCTGGTTTTGTGAAAGAAAATTACAAAAGGATGTGGAGGCAATGTTAACATAAAAAAGGAAAGACAAGAAGGCTGCCCTTGGGGCCTGCCAAAAAAAGAGAGAGAGAGAGAGTGTGTGAGGATAGGGAGATGCTTAGGCCTAAGAGCCTAGAAGCTTCTCTGGAATCCTAACAGTTAACTTCTCTTGTCCAGAAAATTGCAGCGATCTCTTTGCAGGCCTCTTCTATCTCCTCTCTTTGCTCCTAACATTTTTCCAGCCTGAATGTTCACTTACCTCTGCTTTGAGCATCAGAGCTGGGACTAAGGTGAGGCTAACAAGGCCCTGAGGGTGCAAAAGATAAGAAAATACTCACTCTCAGGTGCCAGCCCTGCATTTTCACTGCCCAAAGAGTGAGGGCCTCTCTAAATTTTGCTTCCTACATGCCTGTTGAATCCAAGGCTATTTACCCTTCAATGCTCACCTACTCTCACTTGATAATCTCAGTCAAAAGTAATTGCTTATTCTGTGTGCTGCCATAACACTTGGGTTATTTTTCTATGAACTTAAAGCACTTATATCACTCCATGTAAAAGTCCAAAGTCATCCTCAATCCTTGCATTCATTCAATTGTTTTTTAATGTTTATTTTTAAGAGAGATAGACAGAGTGTGAGTCAGGGATGGACAGAGAGAGGGGGAGACACAGAATCCAAAGCAGGTTCCAGACTCTGAGCTGACAACACCGAGCCCAATGCAGGGCTCAAACTCATGAACTGCAAGATCATGACCTCAGTTGACAGTGGACACTTAACCAACTGAGCTCCCCAGATGCCCCTGAGCCTTACATTCATTCAAACACCACGTTCAATCCATCAAGGAATCTTTTTGACTCTGCCTTAATAACATCCCCAAAATGACCATTTCTCACTCCCTGTACTTTTACCACCTTGTTCTGAAACTGCTGGACATTTGTAATTGCCTCCTACTTTCCACTCACTTGCTCTAACCAAGCCCTCTGCCCAGTCTGTACAGGCATATGTTGGAGATATTGCAGGTTTTGTTCTAGACCACAGCAATAAAGCAAATATTGCAATGAAGTGAGTAAAAATTTTTTTCATTTCCCAGTACATAAAGTTATGTTTACACTACATTGTAGTCTATTAAGTGTGCAACAGCATTATGTCTAAAAAATACGTACCTTAATTTAAAAATGTTTTATTGCTAAAAAATGCTAACCATCATTTGAGCTTTCAGTCAATCTTTTTCCTTGTAGAAGGTCTCACCTCCATGTTGATGACTGCTGACTAATCAGGGCGGTGGTTGTTGAAGATTGAGGTAGCTGTGGCAATTTCATAAAATAAGACAAGAAGTTTTCTAGATTGAGTGACTCTTCATTTCATGACCAATTTCTCTGAAGCCTGTGATGCTGTTTGATAGCATTTTGTCCATAGTAGAATGTCTTTCAAAATTGGAGTCCATCTTTGCAAATCCTACCACTTCTTTCACAACTAAGTTTTTGGAATATTTAATTTTTTAATTTTTTAATATTTATTTATTCTTGGGATAGAGAGACAGAGTATGAGCAGAGGAGGGGCAGAGAGAGAGAGAAAGACATAGAATCTGAAGCAGACTCTAGTCTCCAAGCTGTCAGCACAGAGCCTGACTTGGGGCTTGAACTCATGGACCACCAGGTCATGACCTGAAACCAAAGTCAGACGCTCAACCAACTGAGCCATCCAGGTGTCCTTTTTTGTTTTTTTTGTTTTTTAATTTTTTTAAGATTTATTCTAGACTATTTTAAATCCCTTGCTGTCATTTCAATAATCTTCATGACATCTTAACCAGGAGTAGTTTCAATCTCAAGAAACTACTTTCTTTGCTCATCCATTAGAAGCAACTCCTTGGGTGCTTGGGTGGGTCAGTTGGTTGAGTGTCTGACTCTTGATTTCAGCTCAAGTCATGATCCCAGTGCATGTGATCAAGCCCCACATTGGGCTCCATGCTTGAGATTCTCTCTCCCCCTCTGCTCCACTTCCCTACTTGCACTTTCTCTCTCTAAAATAAAAGAATAATAATAAACTAAATAAAAGTTAAAAATGAAGCAACTCCTCATCTGTGAAAGTTTTATCATGAGATTGCAACAATTTGGTTATATCTTCAGGCTCCATTTCTAATTTTCATTCTCTTCCTATTTCCACCACATCTGCAGTGACTTCCTCCACTGAAGTCTTATACACCTGAAAGTCATCTTTGAAGGTTGGACTCAGCTTCTTACAAACTCCTCGTAATTTTGATATGTTGATGTCATCCCACGTTCTTAATGGCATCTAAAATGGTAAACCCTTTCCAGAAGCTTTTCCATTGACTTTGTCCAGATCCATCAGAGGAATCACTGTCTATGGCAGCTATGGCTTATGAAATGTATTTTTATAAATAATAAGACTTAAAAGTAAAAATTAGTCCTTGATCCCCAGGTTACAGAATAGATATTGTGTTAGCAGGCATGAAAACCACATTTATATCATTGTACATT
This sequence comes from Suricata suricatta, assembly GCF_006229205.1. NCBI lineage: Eukaryota > Metazoa > Chordata > Mammalia > Carnivora > Herpestidae > Suricata > Suricata suricatta. Next base: position 48,586,548 of record NC_043713.1, read on the forward strand.
TTCCTCAGAGCTCTTGGGTGACTAGGCGCCTTGTCAATAAGCAGTCATATTTTGAAAGGAATCTTTTATTAGCAGCAGGTTCCATCAGTAGGTTTAAAATATCCAGTAAACCATGTTATAAGCAAATGTGCTGTCATCCAGGCTTTGTTGTTCCATTTATAGAACACAGGAAGGGTAGATTTCACATAATTCTTTAGGGCCCTTGGGTTTTCAAAAGGGCATTGGCTTCAACTTAAAGTCAACAACTACAGTAACCCCTAACAAGAGAGTCAACTTGTCCTTTGAAGCTTTGAAGCTAGGCTTTGATTTCTTGCTAACTGTGAAAGTCCAAGATGGCATTTTCTTCAATAGAAGTCTGTTTCATCTACATTGAAAACTTGTTGTTTAGTGTAACCACCTTCAGTAATGATCTTAGCTGGATCTTCTGGAAGGAAAGCTTGCTGTGGCCTCTACATCAGCACTTGCTGCTTCACCTTGTACCTTGATGTTATGGAGATGGCCTCTTTCCTTAAACCTTATGATCCAACCTCTGCTCTCTTCCAACTTTTCTTCTGCAGCTTCATCACCTCTCTCAGCCTTCCCAGAATTGAAGAGAGTTAGGGCCTTGCTCTGGATTAAGCTTGGCTTAAGGGAATGTTATGGCTGGTTTGATCTTCTACCCAGACCGCTCAAATTTCCTCCATATCAGCAATAATGCTGTTTCCATATCATTCATGTGTTCATTGGGTTAGCACTTTTAATTCGCTTCAAGAACATTTCTTTTGCATTCATAACATGGCTTACTATTTGACATAAGAGACCTAGCCTCTTGCCGACATGCCTTCCTCACTAAGTTTAATCATTTCTAGTTCTTGATTTAAGGTGATAGATATGTAGCTTTTCATTTCACTTGAACACTTAGAAGCCATTATAGGATAATTATTAATTCGTCTAATTTCACTCTTGTTGTGTCTCAGAGAATAGGCAGCCCAAGGATAAGGAGAGAAATGGGGAAAAGACCAGTGGATGGAAGAGTCAGAGCACAAAAATTTATCAAATAATGTCTTGGTCTTCTATGGGTGTTTTGTGACACTGCAAAACAATTACAATAGTAACATCACAGATCACCATAACAAATACAATAATGAAAATGTTTGAAATATTATTAGAATTACCAAAATGTGACACAGAGGCACAAAGTGAGCAAATGCCGTTGGAAAAATTATGCTGATAGACTTACTCCATGCAGAGTTGCCGCAAACCTTGAAACTGTTAAGAATGCAGTATCTGCAAATCTCAATAAAGTGAAGTGCAATAAAATGAGGTATGCCTGTCCTCCAAAAAAGCCGTAAAATTTGCAATGGATCATATTACTCACCTATCAAAACCCTCAACTGGTTCCGTGAGTTACTTAGAATAAAAGCCAATCTCCTTACCAAAGCCTAAGTGGTTCTACCTGAGCCCTGCCTATCTCACCAACATGATTTCCTATCATGTTCTCTCTCCCTCAGCTCCACTCATATTTATCACTCTCCCTAGGGCTCCTTCTAACCTACTCTTCCCTTAGGGTCTTGGTGGGTTCAGTTAATCCTTCCTTGAAATCTGTTCACTTCTTAATCTTTTTTAAGCTCTCTACTTAAACAGCACTTTCTCAGAAAGCACTCTTGTCACTGTTTTACATTGATTTATTCCTTGACATTGCTTTATTTTTTTTCAAGGTACTTATTACTATTTATAAATTTTTTAAATTGTATATTATCTATCTTATCCTCTAGAAAGGGTGCTCATGAGGGTAAGGATTTTTGTCTCTTTTATTTTTTTCCATGCTTTATCTTCAACACCTAGAACCGTGACTGGCATAGGGCAGAAGGAATAGAAGTATTCAATGGATGGATGGAGGCATGGATGGTAGACAGATGGATTCTGCTCTGTGGCATAGCTACTTTACACAATTGTTTTACCCATGACTAGTCTTCATGGTAACAACCATCAAGATCTCACTCTGCTCTAAATTCCCAGAGCATCTAGAATCTAGCTTCACATTTTATACATACTCACTAAATTTTGGTTAAATTGAATTAAACCTACCTCTTATAACTTTTTCTCCCCCACTCTTATCCATCATACATAATTGTACAAGATTAAGCCACCTAAAGTCCAGGGCAGATCATGTTTCTCCCCTACTGTGAACCCTCTGAAGGATTTTTTTCCCTGAATTTTTAATAAAACTATTGTTTTGAGAAATCTTGTTTTTATAAAATATAGATAGATTACATACATGTTACTTAATCCTCACAATTATTCTATAAGATAATACTCTCTTTACTTGACAGGTGAGGAATCAGAGCCTCAGAGAAGTTTAATACTTTTTCCAGGGTCCGTTACCTACCAATTCTGATCTACCTGATTCTAAGGATGCGGCTGTTCACACTACATTTTGGTGTTGTTTTCCCAGTGTTCAAAGCCAGATAGAGACAATATGGTCTCTTTTTTTTTTTTTTATTCTTCATTATGGCAGAAACTACAATTACATCTTAGAAGTACATCTTCTTATGAGCCTTGGGTAAAATAGTGAAAAAAGAAAAGTAAGCAATCAGTCAATAATAGAAAAAAAAATTTTTAAATCATATTTCACTTCAAGAACTACCCATGAAATTAATATCTATAAGGTTATTTTGAAATGCATAAAGACTAAAATGGATTGATAAATGGAGAGAGATAAACAGAGCATCTAAGTTATGAGAATACAGTGTTCACAGTAAAATGTTTTCAACTCTTCGTATGCTTTAAAAAGTTTATAATACAATCTTAGGATAATTTATTGAATACTTGGGACAAATTTTATATCAATGTATTTTAAAACATAGGAAATTGTATATAAAAATCATTACAAAAGTATAAAAAGAGACTTCTCCCCCCTAAAAAAAAGCTAACAGAAATTTACTAAATTATTAATAGTAGCTGTATTTGAATAGCATCATCTGGATAATTTTCCTTTTATCCTTTTTGTACTTTTTAACATTTTACAAATGTTTAATGAGCATGTTATCCAATCAAGTGAAAAAAAGTAGTTTTTTTTGAAAAGTAAAAATACATAGTATGCTACACTTTATAATTCTACAGTAAAATTTGCAGGATTTATGGGAGAGAATGTAATAGAGGCAGGCAGATCAAATAGAGACTTGGCTCTGAATCTGCCTCCCTGCCTTGGTAAATATTACCTAAATTACTTATAGGACTGGGGAACTGACTTCTTTTTCCAAGAGGTCTCTGCTATTAGGATATGCCTATTTTCATTTTTCCTTAATGACCAAAAAGGCCATTTCTACCGGAGGTCTTTCACACCCTCCTAGGTCCTACTTCTTAAAGCTGACTCCTATCCATGGAGCTCATGATAGCAACCATCCAGCATTATCCACTTTGTGTGTTAGTGGAGGCCCCTCAGTCTTGAGGAGCTGAAGAGTTGGTAAATACATCTTGGGGCTTTTTGTAAGAATATTTTTGGAATTCTGGCTCCCTGCTGTTAAAATAAATAAATTCTCTACACCAGCATGTCAGAAGGGAGCTAGGCTTTAGAGCTAAGGTCAAGGGTAGGGTCAATCAGCAGGAGTTTTACAAAACCTCAGAGGCTATGACATCTCAATGCTGGGTAAGTTTTTTCTAATGTAAAAGTGAGTGTTTGCAGATTCTTGAAACAAACAAACAAAGGTAACTTGGCAACACCCCGCCCCCAATCTCTTAAAAAAAATCTCTCCAGCAGTTATCAGATGACAAAATCATAAACAATCTCCAGGTCTTATTTAATAAAAAGGTAACACTTTTTTAGACTTAACTATTGTTTTAATCAGGTAATTTTCCACTATATATCAAACAAATCCCATTTAATGGAAAAAGCTAAGCACAAAAACTAGCCTCTAAGACAGTATCCTTAGAGAGAACACTAGAGAATCAAGAGGCTATATAATTAGTACTCAAAACAATTATTGATCTTCAGTCATGTACCCGGCCTCATTTTGGTGTTTTAATGTAATATGGATTTACCCAAAACTGCATTTTAGTTTGGGTTACTTGAGGGGAAAAAAAATGAACATGTTCTTTAAATTTGCAATGTACAAAAATCATATGGCTCTTATCAATTCAAAGTGAAATTAACACTAGCAAAATAATTAGATTTCATATAGTATAGATCTACAAATATACATTAAATGTACAAATGTGGAATGATAGCATTTTTTTAAGCCAGAAAAAGCATTCTTATTCCCTGAATTTAGTTTTCAGAACATAGTCTTACATGACGTTTCATGAAAACGTTATTCAATAATCAAGTAAGTTTGGAAATGGCATATGCTCTATTCTCATCTTGAAAACTCATAATTCAAATAATCATATTAAAAGCTACAAGAAATTCTATGATAAGAAGTCAGTATAACTTTGTTTAACCCAATGTTTCTGAAACTTACATGATCAGGGAGCCTCTTTTGTTTGTTTGTTTGCACAATGCTTATTAACACTTTGCAGAACCTCTTTGGGAAACATTGTTCCAGTCCAATAGCCTCATTTTTATAGAAAGTCAGAGCCCAGACATAAAGTAGTTTGCTTACAGAAATAGTGCTTTATTTATCTAGAGAGGTAGATAAGCTACAAGGTATTTTTATTTTCAAATTAGCTTCAATAATTTCTTCCTATTGAAACTGCTTTGAACTATCAGTGATCGTATATCAAAACAACCTAGCCTTGCCTTGATTTCTGCAGCTAGACTCTTAGTGAAAAATACTACACACTTTAGTCTTCCCTGACTCTTACATTGGTTTATGTAAATTAAGTAACTAGGCATCTGATATAAATTATTTGGGAGGGTAAGTTATCTGTTAATCACTTGGCTATGAAAATATCACTGTAAATAGCTCTTTCAACGTTCCTTAGGGTCTCCACTACCCTACAAAGTCTTCCCTGACAGCTCCCATTCACAGTGATTTTGTCCTTCCCAATCAATATGTAATCAAATTCTGTCTTCTATTGTTACTTACCTGCCTTTGTGTGTATATCTTATCTCCCTAAACAGATTGCAAGTTCCAAGACTGCTAAAACTAATTCTTACTTGTCTTTCCCATCACTTTAGACACATCACAGACAGATTCTCAAGAAACACTTTTTGAACACCTCACAAATGACCAGTTAAATGAACGGAGGGAAATGGTCAGCCTAAAAGATTAAGAATGGAGCATCTCCTTCCATCTTCTTTCTACCTTCAGTGAAGAATTTTCCCTCTCTCAGCTTTTATGGCTAGCAGCAAATGGCAGTCTTATCCAGGGGTCCACAGTAAGCTAGGCTGCCCTTGCTCAAAGTACGCTGCTTGAACCTGTCAGCATTCCAGTGGATCAGTGAGAAGCTCGTCAAATCAGCAAGACAAGTGCGTGTCATGCTTTGAATCTGTTTGGAGATCAGACTGGCTTACTCATTAATAAAATGGAAGCCTAGTTCTATTCTACTTGTTTGGCTTCAGATTAATTAGGTACATGCCCCCAAAATACAAAGCATCTGCATTTTAACATTCAAGGTAAATGATGTTTCTCAAAGAAAACCTGATTCAAAAGTAGGGATAGTTCTGATTATGTTTCAGCCTGTTTTATGGCAAGACCTGAGAAACGCTGAAGAGAAAGAAAGGAAACTTCTATCCCTCCCTGTCACTAATGATCCAGGCTGACTTTAGTTAGAGAAGAAGCCCTGTATTAAAAAGTTTTAAACAAACCCAGTACTCATAAAGTGGGATCTTTCATTGTTCCTAGGAATTACAATTTTTGTTATATTAATTGTAATATATATATATTTGATGGATACGGACCAACATTGTCAGATTAACTCATTGTTTATGCCCACAAACCAATCAATATGGTGTGATTGTGTAGGTACCATGTTCTCAGCACTGCTGTAGGCACTGTAGGGTTATACAAATGTAAAGATATGGTTCCTCCCCTTGAGGGATTTACAGCCTAATAAGGTGAGATAAGACTAACATTGAAAACTGCTGCGAACAATACCAGGTGATATATATGAGCCAGTGTTGACCTGGAGGCCTTTGACTTTAACTGCTGCAGAAATTCGGTGAAAGGGGAAGAGTTACTGGGAGCTTCAAACATAAAAGACTTCACTAAGACAACGGGATGGAGGTGAACACTACCGAAGGGACAGAACTGGAGGCAAAAAAGGTAGGCTGTCCATTCTAGTTTTAGGCAACATCATTTTGTTAATTCTGTGAGCTGTTCCAATTGTTGATTACCATAAGGCAGAATATATGTAAACAAACACACTTTCAATCAGTGAACTATTATTACTTTTTCTAAAAATTACCCTTTCAAAACATGAAAACTTAATAATATACTATTATTTTAGTGATCTATAAAGAAATTTCCTCGATTTCCCAGTTGGCAGAGTCAGGCCAATAATTTAGCTTATTAGCTCTAAAGTTATCAGTTATCTATGCATATAGTTTATTAAAAATAAAACAGAATGACCACTATGTGCTAGGCCCTTTGTTGAGTGGCTGGGGATAAAATGGTGCATAAGTAATCAAGATGCCTGTCAAGTTGAAATGTGTTGGTGGAGACAGACGTGAAAAGAAAAACATGATTACCAGGGTACTTGGGCTCAGTTCGTTAAACATCTGACTTTGGCTCAGGTCATGATCTCACAGTATGTGAGTTCAAGCCCCACATCGAGCTTTGTACTCACAGCAGAACCTGGAGCCTGCTTTGGATTCTGTGTCTCCCTTGCTCTCTGCTCCTCCCCTGCTTGTACTCTTTCTCTCTTTCTCAAAAATAAACACTTAAAATTTTTCAAAAAGAGAAAGATAAAAACACGATTACAATTATAGTACGTGTCATCAAAGAAAAATATATAGAGCTATAAAAGCAGGTATCAGGGAAATCTAATTTAGATTGGAGAAGCAGTGACAAGTTTCTTGAAAAATTGATAATTTAGGCTGAGCTCTGAAATAAGTAGGAAAAAGGAAGGGTGACAGGAATGGAATATTCTAGGAGTAAAGAAGGCAATTAATGTGGTTAGAGAGTACAGAGAGATAAGGCTGGACAAATAAGTAGAGCTGGATCATGTTTATTTATCTATTTTATAAACAACTTATAAATTATAGCAAGATGAAATATTCAGCAGTAGTGGCATTTAATTTTACTCTTATCATAAACTATGATGAGAGTTACGTTCCTCTTATGGTAAAAACAATTTAAAAAGATAAACATAAAGCAAGAATGCCTTGTTATTTCATCCATGTTGCCCTCCAAACAGTAGATATCTACAAGATACAAATGGAACTTTGGAATTCCAGTTAAAGTAATTACCTCTAAAATTACAAAACAGATCTCCAGGAGGCAACATAGTGAAGCAGTTAGGTGCATGGGATTTTGGAACCAGCCTTTCTGGGTTTCAATATCAGCTCTTCTACTTAGTCATTTTATGACATTAGGCAAATTGAACCTGTTTTCCTGCCTTTAAAATGGGTGTGGATTACACCAAAGCATAATGAAAATGAAAGCAAAGCAAATGAAAAAATAAATAAATTGGAATTCATCAAAGTTAAAACTTTTCATGCTTCAAAAGACAAAAATCAGGTTAGTGAAAAAACAATCCACAGAATGGGAGAAAGTATGTATAAATCATATATCTGATAAGGGACTTGTATCTAGTTTTAATTCTTAAAACTCAGTAATAAAAAGACAAGTAACCCACTGAAAAATCAGCTAATGATATGAATAAGAATTTCTCCAAGGAAGATATATAAATAGCCAATAAAGCACATGAAGAGATGTTCAACATCAGTAGCCATCGATAAAATACAAATCAAATAAGATACTACTTCATATCCACTAACAGGGCTATAGTAAAAAAGACAAATAATAACAAATGTTGGTGAGAATGTGGAGAAATTAAAATCCTTAGTGCTGGTGGGAATGCAAAATGGTGCAGCCATTTTGAAAAAACAGTCTGGCTGTTCTTCAGACAATTAAACATAGAGTAATAGAGATTTTGTCTCTTTTGTTCCCTAGTTTCTGGCAGATTGATGGCTCTGAAAAAATATTTGTGAATAATCAATAAATGATCTGGAGAAGCGGAATTTTTTTGAAATGCAATATATACTCATAAACCCCACTTTTCTCCCAAAGCACATAAGGATGGGAAATGCCAGGTAAATATCTTCTCATTCCCTAATCCCACGCTATAGCTATAACAAGTGATCCATGAGATTTTAACTAGAGCAATGAAGTCTAGACAACTAACTTCTTATTTGCAAGAGCTAGAGCCACACCTGAACAGTTCAAGAAGCATCCCAGAATTTGGAAGTTAAGGAAGTCTAGAAAGATATGGTTAGGACCAGGGCCAGGTATGTGTTCCCCCCACTATGTTGCAGTTTGCTCCCCAAATTTCTTACTAAATCCAAACTAAAAGTCATAGTTAGATAAATTGTTAATACTATAATATAAACTGAAGTATGGTCACTGGTGGCAAATAATCCCAAATTTAACATTGAGTTTTTACAAAGAAACAAAACAAAATAGTTTTAGAGAGAATAGAAGATTTCAAATAAAGTCAATTTATAGACAAAAATGACATGTTCAACTCATTTATTTATTTTTACATCTTACTGAAAACCTACTAAGATAACACCAAAGAGATTTTTTAAAGATAGAAATCCAGGGATGCCTAGGTGGCTCAGAAGGTTGAACGTTCCACTCTTTGATTTTGGTGCACATCATGATGTCAGGGTCATGGTAGCAAACCCTGGGTCAGGTTCCTTATGGAGTCTGCTTAAGATTTTCTCTCTCTCTCTAAAAATAAAAATTAAAATTAAAAAAAATAAAAATAAAACATAAAGATAGAAATCCATAGGGACAGAAAGGAGACAATAGGAACAAAACTTTGGAAGCTGGAAAGAGATGCCTGTATGGCAACTTTTCTGGAAGATTTAAGAAAACTAATTCCTAGGCTAGCAGTGGGGAAACCAACTTAACTTAGAAGAACCTTCCAAAAGACTTAGGAATTCGTTGCATTAAGTAATGTTGGAAATTGGGGCTCAAAATAGGAGGCTAAGTTGAAAATCTGTAAAGCAGTTAAATTCCTATATCTCTTCCTCTATTTCATATATGAGGATGATTTTCTTCCCCCCACCAGGCAAAATAAAGGACATATATTCTTTGAAGAGGGTGAATAAAGAGTTCCAGGCCTTGGATACACCAGGCATAACTGTAGGTGGAGGGATTATTTTGAAGATAGAGGCATTAAGTGAATACTTGTAAATTGTATGCTGAATCCTATAAGCCGTCTTTTCCCATTCAGGTCACAGAACAGCAGCATCCAGACATTATCCTGTAGGGAGGTGACTGGAAGAGCTTCTCTAAAGAAAGCTAACTATTCCAAGAAGAAAGATCTAAAAGTATTGATGGAGAAGTTCTTCAAATAATTGACCTAGCCAGATCATCCTATATTGTAGCTCTACCTGTGTGCTCATGGACTCCTGTTGACTTCTTAGTGCTCTTCTCTTAAATATGAACTCATAACTAAGGACCAGCAAATATTAGAGAAAAGTCACTGACATGAAATACAAAAACCAAACAAATAAACTAAAAAGAAACTTGGAGAAACAAAACTATGCATGGAGATGAAAATGTTTAAGAATTAACATCTCAAAAAATATTCTCTTAAGAGAAGATACTGAATATACAAAAGAAGGGGATGATATAAAGAGAGCTCTTAGAAGTTGAAAATGTGATGGTATAAGTAAAATCTAAAGAGAAAAACTGGAAAATAAAATTTAGAAACTCTTCCAGAAAGTAGAACAAAAAGACATAGATAAAAAGTGTGAAATAAAAGTTAAAAAAAAAGTAGAGATTCAACAAACATCTAATAGAAGTTCCAGAAAGAGAAGAGAAAATAGAAGGAAGGAGAGAATCAAGAAATAATTCAAGATAATTTTCTAGAAATGAAGGATACACATTTTTTTTATTGAAAAGGCCCAACACTGAGAATAAATATTTTCTCACCCCAAAGCATATTATTGAAAATTAAGCATAGAAAATTCTAAAAGCTATTGGGGAGAGAAAAAAACAGGTTTATGCAAAGGATCAAGAACTAGAATAGATTTAAACTTCTCAATAGCAATACTGAAATCTAGAAGACAATGGAGAAATGCCTGCAAATTTTTGAAGAAAAATTATTTCTAAATGACAATTCTAGATCTAGCTAAACTATCAAATGGGAAGATCAAATAAAGATACTGTTACTCATGTAAAGTCTCAAAGATTTTCTTTCCATGGATTCTTCATCTGGAAACTGAGAGAATGTACTTCATTAAAATAAAGGTATAAATCACAAACAAAAAAAAAAAGCTATGCACTACAGGAAACAAAGGATCTAACACAATAAAGAGGCATGCCAACAGAATTCTCAGGATGATGATTAAGAAATATCCCAAGGTAATGATTAGCTACCAAGCATTATTAGCAATTGGTCCAATTTAGAACAAGCCAGAAAGGTCAAGAAAGGCTTTTTTTTTTTTTCTTTCAAGAAAGTCTTCTTAAGATTAAACTGAGGGGTGCCTGGGTGGCTCAGTTGGTTAAGCATCCGACTTAGGCTCAGGTCATAATCTCACAGTTTGTGGATTCGAGCCCCACATTGGGTCCTATGCTGACAGTTTAGAGCCTGGAGTCTGCTTCAGATCCTGTGTCTCCCTCTCCCTCTTCCTCTCCCCCTACTCATTCTCTCCTCTCCTCTGTCTCTGTCTCTCTCAAAAATGAATAAACAAAAAATATTTATTTTTTTTAATTTTTTTTATTTTTAATGTTTTATTTATTTTTGATACAGAGAGAGACAGAGCATGAGAGGGGGAGGGGCAGAGAGAGAAGGAGACACAGAACCAGAAGCAGGCTCCAGGCACTGAGCTAGCTGTCAGCACAGAGCCTGACGTGGGGCTAGAACCCATGAAGGTGAGATCTGACCTGAGCCGAAGCTGGAGGCTTAACTGACTGAGCCACTCAGGCACCCCAATGAAAAATATTTAAAGAAGAATATCAAACTGATCAAATGTTTGGTGCATGTGAATGTGGTTAAATTGGTTAGATAATTAGTGGTGATTTTGGCATTGAAGTAGTGATAATATATAGAAAACAATACAAACAAGAGGCCATACAACGATTAATCCTAAAGAAACTAAGGAGTCATACAGAAAAGAAAAAGTCATAGTTTCCTGGGGGCTCCATAATGGAGTTCCACTCATAATGTCTCAACCTGAAAAATCATAAAGAAGTAGTATAAGTGTATTACTTATATAGAGGTAAATAGCAAAATTGTTGGGTAAGAGAGGAAGTAATGGGAGATAATTATTTTTCCTAATGAGCCTTATGAAATTATTCTTGGCTCCTTCAACCATATGCATATATAATATTGACAAAAGTAAAAGTAAAGTTTATCCTGCTGCTATGGAGAATAATAAATAAATAAGATTTGGTCCCTCAAATTGCTTATTGTCAAGTTGGAGGAAGAGAAATACTCAGCTATCACATATGAGAGTGTGAATTTGCCCTAAGAGGTTAAAACAAAATACTGTGGGAATCCTGAGGAGGGCAAAGGTATAGGCCTTAGAGATAAGCAATTTTTCAGGAAGGTTTTATGTTAGGTCTGAAAGAAAATGGGGGAATTTTAGCAGGTAGAGATTAGTGTGGCTGGTATCCCAGGTAACAGGATTGTGGGAATAAAAGTAGACAAGCAGAAGAGCTGTTCTTTTGTCCAGGTAGGACATAGGCTGACTTAGCTTGTGCAGTGCAAGCAGGATGTGCTGAGAAATCAAGCTGGAGAGGGAAATTGAGGACAGACCTTTGGATGACCTTGAATTCCCCATTAAAGCTTTTGGAAGGCTATGGGAAATTGTTAAGTTTTGGAGCAGGGAATTGATATGATCTAAACTTTAATTAAGAAGATTATCTGGTAGCAGTGTATGAGTTAGATTGAAAAAGAAAAAAAAAAAGAAGACAAGGAAATGAGAAGGAACCCCATTCAACAGCTCAGGGCAGAGGTATGAGGATCTGAACTTCAACAGGATTGGTGAAAACTGAAAGGCAAGAATGGATTGGAGACATTTCAGAGACAACAGTAAAACCTGCTTTTAAAAAATTATTAATTTGCTCTTGCTGTTCTTCTGCTGGAAGTTCTTCATAGGCACTGTTGCTTTAATTGGCTGATAAAGGGAGACTGGAAGTCAAGTAAATCATGTTGATTTGTAGGTTATATATTTTAAAAGCCAACCAGTTAATAAGACTTAGAACATTCTGATCTTGGTACAAACACCTGATGTGCTCATGTTTTCTAACATTGTTATTTCGTTTCAGATGGTTTTTTTTAAAATGCGTAGTTGCTATTATATACCATTGACTACAGACTTCAAAAAGAACTTAATTTTGCTTTACTTTTCATCATCTCATCCTTCTTGTGAACTAAAGTTATTTTAACACAAATAAGACACAGGCTCACAACTAGTACCATAGTACTGAAAAGCTAAAACTCTCCCTCTAAAATCGGGAATAAGACAAGGATGCCCAGTCTGGCCACTTTTATTCAACATATTGTTGGAAGTCCGGCCAGATAAATTAGGCAAGAAAAGAAATAAAAGACATCCAAATTGGAAAGGAAGAAGTAAAACTGTCATAAAGACCTAATTATAAAAACTGTCAACAATTTAGCCTTAATGTTTACTCACCATTATAGAACCAAACACTATTTTATTTCTATTCTCTTCAGATGTTGCCAGAATCCCTAGCCCCACTCTCTTCTCAGGAAATTAGCAGAGAATGAACAAAAAGTTTAATGGGTTTTTGCAGAACCTGGGTCTTAGAAGGGGAATGGTAAAATAAAGGTTTCGGGAAAGGGGTAGGATTCTCCAGCCTTCCATATCAAAGAGAAACCAATACTTCAAGCCCGGAGCCTGGAATTCTCTTGGGACTCATACAGACCAGCATCTGCCACCATAATTACAAAAGGTGTCATCTGACCGACCTCAAGCTACAATGTTAGACTAGTGGTGTGAAACAAAACAAAATTTTACTTTCTTAACATCCTTTAAATAGGTGTTACTTCCCTTAATAGCACTGCCATGCTTGTGGGAGAAGGAAGGGAAACCTAAATCCTGACTCAATAGCTTTAATAATGTTCCAACTATTATTTTTAAGCCTATATATTTTTTTCTCCAAATTCATCTAACTTCTTAAAGGCCTATCGTTTTATACGGTTTTTTTTCTTTTTTTGCTTTGCTATCATTAGAAATGTCAAATAGTTATCAGAAGTTCTTCACATCTTGTCTGTGAAATTTAAATTTAAGTTGTTTTGTAATCAGGACAAAATTAATTTCCCTTTAATTTGTGCGGCACCTAGTTTCCAAATATGTTTGGCTTGGTTTGGTTTGGTTGTGGTTGGGACTGAATATCACAGATAATATGGTGAGGAAAAAAGATATATTCGATGATCAAAGCTCAGTTTAATTTAAACATTTTCCCTGGGGGTAAAATAAGGGATGAAAAATGAAGTTATACATAGCTATAATTCTGGCCACAATTTAAATGGACAATATTTCAGTCTTCAGTGAAACTTTAATCTAATAGCCAGCATTTCTTAAATAAATAAAGCAAACCTCCTAGAAAATAACAGAATGTAAGAGGAGAGTCCTGCAATTAACTATTGCTAATTCATATACATGAGATATATGTGTAATATATATATGATAACAGTCATAAATTGACCTGATCATCCATCACCGTAGTACCTCTTCAGGCCTAACATATGGTCCATTTACTTCACATGTGGTCATCTGTCCTTTGGCATTTAGTCACATTTGGATCTTGAGTTACTACTCCTAAAGCCTAAACTTTCCAAGTTTTTCCTGGTAGTCTGAGTAGAGGTTTAACAGCACCTAAGTCTTGTTAGGCTCTTAGAGAGCTACAGCGGGGGCACTTCCATATCCTACTACAAAAATCAAATGCTCTACCAGATTGCAGCTTTTATATCAATTGCCATGGATACAGAATGTAAATAGTGGGTATTTTTTTATTACTAAAAAGAGTACTTAATTCCTCAGATTAATTTTGAGAGATGCTTTGTATGTATGAGTTGCTGGTTTTTGTATTTTAAAAGACAATCTAGTGAGTGCTTTCTAAAATTGTTCACATAAGTCCTCCATCTTTCCTTGATGTTTCTTTGTTGGCTTATGAAAGGGACAGAAAATGCCAAAGATTCAAATTCTCCCAAACACTTCAAGCTTGTGAATTTTTTCATGAGATTGTCTACTTGAAAATATTTTGGGTAAAAGGCATAAAAGAAAGTAGGTTAAAAACAAACATACATACATACTTTGGGTCCAGAAAAAAAAAAAAAACTGGGTTAGTGTGGTAACTGTGGCAAACTGGCACTGTGCTTTTAGGTAGTTACTTAACATTACAGACTTCAATTCTCTCAACTGTAAAACAGATAGTAACATCTACCTCACAGGGTTGATGCAAAGACTAAATAAGTTAATGAGAAAACACAGAAAGTCCCCAAGTCAGCAACTGAAACATAGAATATGTTCAATAAATTATAACCAATATAATGAAAAACATATTAAGATAGGAAGGAAATATCTAAGGCAGGATTCCTATCTATAATGTAGGCTACCATAATCTGGACAGTTGGCCTCTCTCTCCTCAATCGAATGTTGGGAAAAAAATTTTGCAGTAAGAATAAAAGCTTTTGGTTCTTTTATAGTTTTATACAAATATTAGAAAGCAAATTAAATTTGAAAACAAAAATTTTATGTATTAACCATGATGCTTAAATATTACTTTCAGATAGTATGTGTGTTTAATGTTCCTCCTCTGTGCTAAACAGAGAATGAAGGAAGATATTAAATCAAAGAACATGGTGAGAAGTAACTAGAATCAGAAGACCCCAAGAGATAAAGGAAAATTGAAGATAATAGGAACACTTCATTCCAATCTCTTAAAATATAATTCTCAGTCTATCTGCTGGATCAGGCAGGAAATACAAATGTTACTTAGTTCCAGGCTGAAGGTGGATCTGCTAAAAAAAACAGCTAGAAATAAATTTCCAGGAAAATTTAATAGATTGGTCTATCCTATAATGTACTCAGTAAATTTTATGGGAGAAATTATCCTCTTTAAGGAAAGGAACAAAACATTGCTGTTTCTATCTCAATCACTATAAAGCAGAGGCTTGTTAGATGTTCTCTAATAAAATGAATTGCAAGGAGATTGAACTGCTTGATTAAAATAAGATGAAATTTTCAATTATTTACAGAAGCTGCATTCACAGTATAACAAAAAGGATTATTACCAAAAGGGAAATACTTTCAAGACTCAGTGTTCTTTCACTAATACAAATAACCCCATTTTGGCAGTTCTGATCTTGAGAATCCAGCAAAGAGAAGAACATTGTCAGTAATGTCTGCTGTAATAGAGAGACAGCAATGTTGACTTCTCTTTCCTTCAAGCACTGATTTGGATGGCCATGTGATGTTCCTGGGATCACAGTGTGTCATGGTCCTTTTTGGTTAGTGAACATCCTTTTTTTTTTTTTTTTTTTTTTTTAAGAGAGAGAAAGTGCACGCCTGTGCTTGAGGGAGAGGAGCAGAAGGGGAAGGTGAGAGAGAATCTTAAGCAGGCTCCACACTGGGCACCAACATGGGGCTCGATCTCACAGTTGTGACAGCATGACCCGAGCTGGAATAAAGAGCCAGATGCTTAACCCACTGAACCACCCAGGTACCCCATAGGTGAACTTTTTAGACCAGTTCAGATTTGCATGGATGCTCTACCTGAGGTTGCTCCTTAAGGTCTCTATGCAGAATACATTTAAAATGGAGGGCGCCTGGGTGGCTCAGTGGGTTATGTGCCCTACTTCAGCTCAGATTGTGATCTCACTATTTATGAGTTCCAGCCCTGCCTCGGGGTCTGTGCTGACAGCTCAGAGCCTGGAGCCTGCTTTGGGTTCTGTGTCTCCCTCTATCTCTGTCTCTCCCCTGCTCACACTCTCTCTGGCTCTCAAAAATAAATAAACATTAAAAAAATTTTTTTTAATTAAATGGAGTTGGGGGGGTGCATAGGTGGCTCAGTCGGTTGAGCTTTGGATTTTGGCTCAGGTCCTTAGGTCACGATCTCAGGGCTCTGAGTGAGCCCTACAGCGGGCTCATTGCTGTCAGTGCAGAGCCCACTTTGCCCATCTCTCTCTGTCCCTCCCTCACTTGCTCTCTCTCTTTCAAAAATTAAATAAAACATTTTTCTAAAAATCAATAAGATGGAGTTGGTCTTTTTCCCTGAGAGTTGAGGCCTCCTATTGACTTAGCAACTTGGACAAAGAGAGAGGAAAGAAAGCTGCCTGTTGGTGACAGCCAGTGGCTTGAAACCATATGGTGGCAGAGGAAGAACTAATAGACTTCGTCAGGGATTTGCATATAGAAGGTGAGAGAAAAGCAAAATAAAAATCAAGAATAACCACCAAATTTGAGGTTAGAATAATTAGATGGGACTAGAGTCATTTACAAAGCTGGTAAGAAATAAAAGTTAATATAATGTGAATCTTCCTCTGTATAAGAAATATTTTAAAATACTTAAAAAAAATTGAACCACTATCAATACTTTGCTTTTTAAAGCATGTTTTACATGTTTTCTCTTGATACAGTTTCATTTGGGTATATTTCAGACCTCTTTTAAATTATTGAATATTTGAAGTTTCTGCAGATAATCATAATAAATCATAAAATATTTACTATTCTTATTGTAAAAGGTGAGAGTTTATCTTTTGTGAAGTTTAGAAAAAATGTTGACATTTCTTCACCCTTTTCCAAGTTCCATGTTTTTAAAGATAATTACATGTTTTTCAAATTTAATACATTTTTTCTGATAGTCAGCAAATACTAGCTGGGCAGTCCATGCTAAGCTAACTCATAAGAAATTGCTCAGCAGATTTTGTAAAACTATTTAGCTTTTGTTTTGACACATAACCATGTTGAATCTGCATAAATCTAAAAACCTGGTTTAAAAGAAAACTTCAGGGGCCCCTGGGTGGCTCAGTCGGTTAAGCATCCGGCTTTAGCTCAGGTCATGATCTCACAATTGTGGGTTCAAGCCCCGCGTCAGGCTCTGTGCTGACAGCTAGCTCAGAGCCTGGAGCCTGCTTCAGACTCTGTGTCTCCCTCTCTCTCTGATCCTCCCCTGCTCACGCTGTCTCTCTCTGTCTCTCAAAAATAAATAAAAAACATAAAAAAAATTTTTTTTAAATAAAAGAAAACTTCAGGTTGACAGCATTTTTTAACCCTAAGATTTAACCACACAAAAGATAATTTTTAAAAATTGACTTTAGGGCTACCTGGGTGGCTCAGTCAGTTAAGGGTCCGACTCTTGATTTTGGCTCAGGTCATGATCTCAGTTTGTGAGTTTGACTTCTGCATAGGGCTCTGTGCTGACAGTGCAGAGCTTGCTTGGGATTCTCTTTCCCCTCTACTTCTGCCCCTAGCCTGCTTGCTTTCTGTCTCAAAATAAATAAGGAAAAACTTTTTTTTAAAACTGTACTTTAGAGGTAGAAACAGCATGGTGTTATTTTTTCAAACAAAAGATCAGAGTGACATCTAGTGTTCAGTGAGAGTATCTGCAACTGACTGTATATGCACACTGTCACACGCATCATTCACACATCAGCACCATTTTCCAACAGTATTTGTTCACTTTCTGACTCTATGTCACATTTTGATAATTCTCACAATATTTCAAACTTTTTAATTGTTGTTATATTTGTTATGGTGATCTGTGATCAATGATCTTTGATGTTACGATTGTAATGCTTTAGGGCATCACGAACCATGTCCATATAAGACATAGAACCTTAGTAGACAAATGTTGTGTATGCTCTGAGTGCTTAAACTACCTGTAATCCCTGTGTCTATCCTTCTCCTCAGGCCTTCCTTTTCTCTAAGACACCACAGTATTTCCTGAGACACAAAAGCCAACTAATAATCTATAATGGCCTCTAAATGTTCAAGTGAAATGGAGAGCCACATGTCTCACACTTTAAATCAAGAGCTAGAAATGATTGAGCTTAGTGAGGAAGGCACGCTGAAAGCCAAGACAGGCTAAAAGCGAGAGCCCTTGCACCATACAGTAAGCCATGTTGTCAATGGAGAGGAAATGTTCTTGAAGGAAATTAAAAGCACTAACCCTGTGAACACACCAGTGATAAAAATGTGAAAGTCTTATTGTCGATATGGAGAAAGTTTGAGTGGTCTGCATAGATCAAACCAGCCACAACATTCCCTTAAACCAAAGCTTAATCCAGAGCAAGGCTCTAACTCTCCTTAATTCTGGGAAGGCTGAGAGAGGTAAGGAAGCTGCAGAAGAAAACTTGGAAGCTAGCAGAGATTGGTTCAGGAGGTTTGAGGAAAGAAACCATGTCCATAACATCAAAGTACAAGGTAAAGCAGCAAGTGCTGATGTAGAAGCTGCAGCAAGTTATCCAGGAGATCTAGCTAGAATTACTGCAGGTGGTTACACTAAACAACAGGTTTTCAATGTAGATGAAACAGCCTCCTCTTGGAAGAAGATGCTGTCTAGGGCTTTCACAGCTAAAAAGGAGAAGTCAATGCCTGGCTTCAAAGCTTCAGAGGACAAGCTGATTCTTGTTAGGGACTACAGCAGCTGGTGACGTTAAGTTGAAACCAATGCTCCTTTGCCCTCCTGAAAATCCCAGGGCCCTTGAGAATCATGCAAAATCTATTCTGCCCATGTTCTATAAATGGAACAATAAAGCCTGGATGACCGCGCATCTGTTTACAACATGGTTTACTAGATATTTTAAGGCCACTGTTGAGACAGTCACTGAGAAGAAAAGATTCCTTTCAAAATATTGCTGCTCACTGACAATGTACCTGGTCACCCAAGAGCTCCAATGAAGATGTACAATGAGATGCATGTGTTTTTCATGCCTACTAACATCCATCCTGCATCCTGTGGGTCAAAGAGTAATTTTGACTTTAAGGTCTTATTTACAAAAATACATTTCATAAGGCCAAAACTGCCATAGACAGTGATTCCTCTGATGGATCTGGACAAAGTCAATGGAAAACCTTCTGGAAAGGATTCACCATTCTAGACGCTATTAATAACATTCATGATTCATGAGAAAAGGCCAAAATATAAACATCACTAGGAGTTTGGAAGAAGTTGATTCCAACCTTCATGGAGGAGTTAGAGGGATTCAAGACTTCAATGGAGGAAGTCACTGCAGATGTGGCAGAAATAGTAACTAGAATTAGAAGTGGAGCCTGAAGATGTGACTGAATTGCTGCACTCTCATGATAAAAATTCAATGGATGAGGAGTTGCTTCTTATGGACAACAAAGAAATTCGTTTTCAGAGAAGGAATCTACTCCTGGTGAGGATGCTATGAAGATTGTTGAGATGACAACAAAGCATTTAGAATATTCTATAAACTTAGTTGATAAAACAGTGGAAGGGGTTGAGAAGATTGACTACCATTTTGAAAGAAGTTCTACTGTGGGCAATATGCTATCAAACAGCATTGCATGCTACAGAGAAATCACTCATGATGAATCACTCAGTGTGGCAAACTTTATTGTCATGTTAGGATTTTGCCACAGCCATCCCAGGCTTCAACAAACATTATTCTGATTAGTCAGTAGCCATCAACATGGAGGCGAAATCCTCCACGGCAGAAAGATTATGGCTCCCTGAAAGCTCAGATGATGATTAGCACTTTTTAACAATAAATTATTGTTTAATTAAGCTATATACATTTTTTAGACATGATGCTATTGCACAGTTAATAGACTGAAGTATAATCTAAATATAACTTTTATATATACTGGGAAACCAAACAATTTATATGAATCACTGTATTGTGATTTTTCTCTTTATTGTGCTAGTCTAGAACCAAACCAGCAGTATCTCTAACATATACCTATACTTTCGTCATTTTACCCTGCCTACAAGATAGTGAATGCAGCATAAAAATGAATGAGAGGGAGACAAATGAAAAGTGTCACCGTGGTATTATAATAATAATAATCAAAAATAGGTACATTATTTCTGAGAGTATAGAGTCTCTAATGTGGTTTCAGAAATTCAGGAGTAGCATCCTAAAGTAGCTCTTACCTGAACTGATACATAAAGAAAAGTTACAGGTGACAAGCATGGGAAGAGTTCAAAAGAGATGGTAGCATAAGTCAAGGGAGAAAATCAAGTTACATAACAATATTGTGGAACAAGTTAAATGGCTCCAGCATAAAGCAGGGGACACTAAGTAACTGAAAGGGAAGTAAGAAAGGGAGGCAAAGGTGAGAGCGAGAAGAGTTTGTAATTTCTACGTAATAGGAATCCACCTTAGAGACAGCCTTTCAATTCAAATAGGGCCATGGCATAAGTGGGGGGGGGTGTCTCAGGGGAGGGATTGAGACTAAAATTGGATTTTACTTTAGTAGATGATGGTGGTAGTAAAGAGAAGATAAATTTAATAAACAATTGGGAGACTAAGTCAATAATTGGACTTGATGGTTTGATTTTTACATAAATTATAAAGGGCAAAAGTCAAGGATATTATCTTTTAGAGATCACGTAGAGTCTATGTTCATTAATTAGTATTTTTAAATTATAAGAAAGCACGGTGAGTGAGAAAGAGGATTAATTTCATTTGACAAGTTAACTTTGAAGTACATGGAAAATAGTGATGTGTTCATGTCAAAAGGCAATTGAGTATATGGTTCTTATTGCTTTACAGTGAGGACTAAGCAGGAGATATGAAATTAGTTTTATCAGCAGAGAGGGGGTTGCTGAATTAATGGCAGTGAATAAGAGTACCTAGGAAGGATATATAGCATAAAACAGGAGCATGGATAGAAAAGGCACCATTAATTCTTAGCCAAAAAAAGTTATTTGGAGTTGGATTTGTCTAAAATAAATTAGAAAGAAACGATACAATTTCTTCAAGATCAAAATGTAATTCACTGAAAGGAACAATGTTCTAGAGATTGCCTTTTGTGGTCTAGCTATACAAATACTATTGTAGTACCAAATAAATACATGGCATATTACTAACTATATGAGCCAGGGCCCTTTCAGCAAGAAATACGAATTTTACCTAAACTAGCATGAGTGAAAGACTTCATTACTATATAACCTGATGTCTCAGGCTGGCTCTAGGCACAGCTGGATCCAAATGCCATGTCTTCAGTGGACTCTCTCCATGCCTAGAAGGTAATTTATTCTGTACTGACTTCATTTTCACATAGAGGCAAAAATAATGATTATAGGATTAATTTGAATATAAAACCAATGACAACTGGGAAAAGAACAAAACCCTCTTTCCCTCCATTCTCTCATATTGATCTTCTCCAGAGGCATCTAACTGGTTTGACTTTGATTATTTGTCTATCACATGAACCTATCATGGAGTCCAGAGGGAGGATATATTCTGATATATTCCGAATTATGGCACACCCCAATGGTAGTAAAGACAAAGCCCTATATGATTAGAACCAGATAGGAGTTCATTTCCTCTAGAAACTCATACTTTAGTCATTAAAATAGTTTATTTATGAGGAAGAATGTAGATATTAATATACAAGCAAAGCCTATGAGAGCTCAATGGAAGGGACATCTCACTGATTAAAGCTTTATCTTTTAAAAATATTTTTTTATTTATTTAATTTTTATTGAACTATAGTTGACACACAATGCTATATTAGTTTCAGGTGTACAACACAGTGATCCAATATCTGTATGTGTCATGCTTTGTTTACTAGAAGTTGTAGCTACTGTCAGTCACCATACAACGCTATTATAATACCACTGACTATATTCCCTATGCTGTACCTCTTCTCTCCATGACTTATTCATTCTATAACTGGTAAAGAAAGCTTCTTAAGAGTGATATTTTTTTCAGAGTGTCCTGCCTGAAGAAGCTGGTGTCCTTCATCCCCAAACTAAACACACATCTACCCCAGAACAGAGGAAGATGGGAAGTTGCAAGTGTGGATGCTGCCCCACACCAAGAGGTGAGCCAGCAAATAGACAGTATGTGCAAGCTACAGAAATGCCCGCCCTGGACTGCTGAGTATAAAAACATAAAGGAGGCTACCACTTCTACCCTCCAAATGTCATGTAAAGATGTCTCCTGTGGCCTCTCCTAACTGGAAACCTTCTGGGGGTGAATTCTGGGGAATGTAGACCTGCCCATCCAAGCTGATGCATCACAAAGCCACCACACTCCTTCATTAGCCTTGAACCACTCAGATGAAAGGATCATGTCTAGCGTAGCACATTTCACTTATTTGACACATTTTGTTGGGTGCCTACCTACTGTGTTCCAGTCCCTATGCCAGGTTCTGGCAACAGAGATAACTTCCCCTGTCCCAAGATCCTGTCAGAGAGAGCATGGCTGTGGTGTCAAGGCTGAATACCCATCTTTAGTCTTGCTCTGCTTTTTAGAGGGTATATGTCCCTAGGCCGGTCCTGTTCCTTCATTCTTGACACAAGGTCTCTGTGAGGATTAAGTGAAGTCTAAGGTTGAGTGATCCTGGAACAGTGTCTGCATGTAGAAGGTGCTCTGACCCATTAGAAACTGATTTCATCCGCATCAGATTGACTTGTGATCCTATCCAATTGAAGGTGACTCTCAGGGAGCCTGGAGAGCTGTTGGGGTTTTTAAAAATTATTTTTTATTGTGGTAAATTACACATAACATAAAATTTACCATGTTGACCATTTTTACATGCACAATTCAATGGCATTAAGTACATTCACATGCAATCATCACAATCATCCATCTCTAGAACTTTTATCATCTTGCAAACTGAAACCTTTTCCCTATGAAACAATAACTCTCTTTTCCCCTCCTCCCCCAGTCCCGGGCAACCACTGTTCTGTTTTCTCTCTGTGAATTTGCCCATCTAGACCTCATACCAGTGGAATCATGCAGTATTTGTTGTTGTTGTTTGGGGTGTGTGTGTGTGTGTGTGTGTGTGTGTGTGTGTGTGTGTGGTGTGTGTGAGAGAGAGAGAGAGAGAGAGAGAGAGAGACTGGTTTATTTTGCTTGGTATGGTGTCCTCAAGATTCATCTATGTTACAGCATGTACAGAATTTCCTACCTTTAAAGGGCTGAACAGTATTTCATTTGATATATATAGAAAATATCATGCTTATGATATTATAATATGATATATCATATATATGTGTGTATGTATATACATATGTATATTATGTTTTACCTATCCATTCATTGGTGGACACTGGGGTTGCTTTAGCTTTTTGACTATTGTGAATAATGCTGCTGTGAACATGGGTGTACAAAGAAAAAGATAACATGGAGCCGGGAACAGCCAGTTTCCAAAAGGAAAAATCACAGGGCAGCCAGAAAGATAATAGTTGTCCATTGCCTTAATTTTCTTGTTAACGAAATGAAAGGAATACACTACGTCAAATCTCTATGTAGTTTTCAAACTGGTTTACACTTTCTCTATCTTAAAAGGGAGACTCTCGATATTTGAAATTTCTTTTAACATTTTGGTTTTTAAAGTTGCAAAAACAGTTCAGAGAGTTTCATATATCCTTCACCCAACTTCCTCCACTGCTAACTAACATCTTACATGACCTCAATACAATCACTTGACAATTTTTTATTCCAGAAAAGATGGCATCCTTTCTAAAACATTGTGACATAAACTCCTAGTCAATTAGGAAGAGCCGTGACTATTGTATTTAATAATATTTCCTTGGAATTAAAAAAATATTAATCAACTGATGAATGGATATATATATATGTGTGTATATATATAATGGAATATTACTCAGTGATCAAAAAGAATGAAATCTTGCCATTTGCAACATGGTAAATGGAACTAGAACATATTATGCTAAGCAAAATAAGTCAATCAAAGAAGGACATATATCACATGATTTCACTCATATGTGGAATTTAAGAAACAAAACAGATAAACATAGGGGAAGGAAAAATAAAATAAGATAAAATAAGACAGGGAGTCAAACCATAAGAGACTCTTAAATATAAAAATTAAATACAGAGAACAAACTGAGGGTTGCTGAAGGGGAGATAGGAGTGAGGATGGACTAAGTTGATAAAGGGCATTAAGGAGGGCACCTGTTAGGATGAACACTGGGTGTTATATGTAAGTGATGAATCACTGAATTCTACTCCTGAAACCAATACTATACTATGTGTTAACTATCTTGAATTTTAAAACAATAATAAATAAAAACAAAAAAGAAAAAGAAAAAAGTTTACTTTTTTGCCTTCAGAAACATGTTTATTTTTTTCTGATTCTTATTTCTTTTTTATAGTTTTACTGAGATATAATCGACATATAGCATTATATGAAATTTAAGCTATACAGCATAATGATTTTTATGTATATACAATATAGCAAAATTATTACCACAATAAGTTTGGTTAACAACTGTCACCTCACATAGTTTCAGTGTTTTTTCTTATGATGAGAACTTTGAAGATCTACTCTTAGCAACTTTCAAATATGCAATGCAGTATTGTTAACTATAGTCACCATTCTGTACATTATATCTTCAGAATTTATTTATCTTAAAACTGGATGTTTGTACCTTCTGACCACCTATTTTTCCCGCACCAACCTCCACTTCTGACAACACCAATAGGTTCTCTGTTTCCATTACTTTGGCTTTTCTTCTAGATTCCACACATAACTGAGATCATACAACATTTATCTTCTCTGTCTGACTTATTTCATTTAGCATAATGCTCTCAAGCTTTATCTATGTTGTTGCAAATGGAAGGACTTCGTTGTAATTATTTTAATGGCTGAATAATAGTCTATCATTTTGTTTATATAAATAAATATATACATATACTATATATATATTACATTTTATTTATCCATTCATCTTCTGATGGACACCTACATTATTTCCAAGTCTTGGCTATTGCAAACAATGTTGCAATGAACATGAGGGTACAGGTATTTTATCAAGACAGTGATTTTATTTCCTTGAGCTGTGTACTCGGAAGTGGAATTCCTGGATTAAAAATCTTGAAATCCAAAATAAAATAAAATCTTGAAGTTCAAAATCAAGGACACTTGATGGATTTGTCTCTTTCCAATTATATTTTAGATCAAAAGTTTGTCTAGGGGCACCTGGGTGGCTCAGTTGGTTAAGCCTCTGACTCTTGGTTTTGGCTCAAGTCATGATCTTGGGGTTCATGAGTTCAAGCCTGCTTGGGATTCTCTCAATCTCTCTCTCTCTCTCTCTCTCTCTCTCTCTGCCCCTCCCCTGACCACTTTCTCTCTCTCTCTCTCAAAAATAAATAAACTTAAAAAATTTTTTTTAATTTGTCTAGATAAGAAATTAGTGTTTTTTCCTCTGTTAGGAAATTGATGAAAAGTACTGGAATAATAACTGACTAATAGATGGGGAATGTCAACAGAGAAATGGAAACTATGAAAAAGAACAAAACATATATTCAATAACTGGAAAGTATAATTTCTGAAGTGAGAACACTCACTGGTTGGGCTTAACAGTTATTGGAGATAGCAGAAGAAAGGGCCAGTGTGTTAACCTGGCTCTTTTCAGAAGTAGACACAAAGAAGGAATTAAACACGCAGGTGTTGTGTAACAGAAGCACTTGAGAAAGAATATAGGCAGGTTGCTGGAGAAAGCCACGGATCCATCAGACTGGGATGTAAGTCTGATTCCAAGTGAAGGAGAGAGGAAAGGAAGATTTGCTGGATGAACTGTCTGTGCTGTGTAAGGAAGGTTTGGAAAGGGCAGTGGAGAATCCTTGAGCCAAAGTCTGTCACCAGAGGTGTCTGTGTTTCCCAGGTGCCTTTGTTCCCTGCCACTCTTGCATCAATGGTTTTCAGAACATGGTCTGGATGTGTGTCTGTATTATCTTACCTTTCACAACGTTGCTCTCTGTGCATATACTTGCCCAGTTCACCGCCAGTAAAATGTTCAGCAGTGAGCTGTGCCTTCTGCCAGAGACTCTGCTGGTTCCATCCTGTTTACCTGCCAGGTAGAAGGCAAGCCAGTCTCAAATCCTCATCTTTCCTTCCTGCTTTCTCAGACCACTCCCGATTTTATCTGTATTATTCCAGATGCTCCCTCAAAGCAGACATTAAGAATGGGTTCAGGGAAATGCTTCTTACTGAAAATGAAAAAGGAGTTGGGGGAAGCCGTGATAGCCATCATCTCCAAGTCTGACCTGGAGTGAAGGAGGGAAGGAAGGAACATTAAGTATCATGTACTATCATGTAGTCTAAGGAAAGTTCAGGAATGCCAACAGGGAATCCTCAAGCCAACATGATCCATCGCAGGATACCTTAGTGTTTGACCAGCAGCAGTCCATGAGAAGCTGTGACCTAAGCACAAACAGTGATGGATTTCACAATATAACAGCTTGGGCCCTTACTCAATTATGCTTCTGGTAGCTGGTGGCCTGGAAGGCAATTCTCATGACCACTATAGTCAGCACACATGAAGATCATTAGGAATTATGTATTCTGGGCATGCCTGGGTGGCTTTAGTCAGGTGAGCGTCTGACTCTTGATCTCTGCTCAGGTCATGATCTCACAGTTTAAGAGACCACTAACAGCTCAGAGCCTTCTTGGAATTCTCTCTCTTCCTTTCTCTCTGTTCCACCCCAGCTTGTGCACACATGCTCTCTCTCTCTCTCAAAATACATACATTTCTAAAAATAAAAAATAAAGAAATTATATAATCTGAAAAAAAGGGAAATAAGATTATAAATAATGAACACAACAAAGGAACATTACAAATAATGAACAAATAATGAGACATTTTAAGTGATCTAACAGAAGTGCAAATTGAGTCTCAGAATGAGAAGAGAAAGAGAATAGAACCAAAAAAAGAGTGAAGGAAAAAATTGTTAAAATTTCCACAAATTTGTGGAAATAATTTACTCACCTACCAAAGAAGCTCAAAACATTCCAGGCAAGATAGATACAAGAAAAGCACAACTAAGTACATTGCAGTCCAACAACTAAAAACTAAAATAAAGAGATATTGGAAGTATCCAGAGAAAAACACTTCATACAAAGGAGCAATGAGCTATGATGTTATTTCATCATGGAAATGATACTTCACGAAAAACAACAGATTCCAGAAGACAATGGAAAAACATTTTAAAAGTGCACCTGGAAAATTCTTGGACAGGGCCAAATGCCAAACCATAAAACAAGTCTCCTGGAATTTCAAAAATATTAAAATTTTACAGAGTATGTTTCCTGGTCACAATGAAATTAAAGAATAGAAAGGAAGATGTAAACTGTTTATTTACAAATGATATAATGGTTTATACAGACACATCAAAATGAATGTACAAAGAACTAGTAGGTTTAATATGTGAATCTGAAATGTCATAGAATATAAATTCAATATACAAAAATCAATCATAGTTCTGCTTACCAGCAAATAATTGGAATATGAAATTTTAAAACATCATTTAGAAGAGTATCAAAAATAAACTGCTTAAGGAACACCTGGGTGGCTCAGTCGGTTGAGGGTCCAACTTCAG
>NC_043713.1:48614262-48627109 GCF_006229205.1 Suricata suricatta
TTAACCTTCTAATTTCTGTATAAGTCTAATTACATGAAACAGAAGTTGGTGTTTTGATTTTTTACTTTGCTTTTCTGTTTTGAGTGTCATTGCAACTACTGTATTGTAAATGATGGAAAATAATTGCATATGTTAAAAATATGAAACTTTATAAAGTAAAAAAAAATAAAAATAAATAAAATTTAAAAAAAATAAACATTAAAAAAAAAAAGACACACCTGGGTGTCTCAGTCAGTTGAGTGTCTGACTTCAGCTCAGGTCGTGATCTCATGGAATGTGCGTTTGAGCCCTGCTTCAGGCTCCGTGCTGACATTTCAGAGCCCAGAGACTGCTTCCAGTTCTGTGTCTCCCTCTCTCTCTTGACCCTCCCCTGATTGAGCTCTGTCTCTCTCTTTCTCGCTCTCAAAAATAAACATTAAAAAAAAGCTATTTAAAATTAAATTTATAAAAATTGTGTAAGACTTCTACAGTGATAAATATAAAACATTGATAAGAGATATTAAAGAAAATCTAAATAAATGGAAAGTTATATAATAGAGTAATATAATTAGATTAATAGTCTTCCCAAAATGATCTTTATTTTTTTTAATGTTTATTTTTTAGGGAGAGAGAGTACATGTGTGCACATGTACAAGTGGAGGAGGAGGCAGAGAGTGAGGGAGACACAGAATATGAAGCAGGCTCCTTTTGTCACTGCAAAGCCCAAGGTGAGGCTCGAACCCACGAACCAAACCTGACCTGAGCCAAAGTCAGATCATTACCTGAGCCAAAGTCAGACATTCAACCGACTGACTCACCCAGGTACCCCCAAAGTGATCATTAAATTCAACACAATTCCAATAAAAATCCTAACAGACTTTTATTCCCCCCTAGAAACTGATAAGCTGATTCTAAACATTTTCTGGAGGTAGAAAATACCTAGAGTAACAATCTTGAAAAAAGAACAAAACCGGAAGCCATAAGTCACCTCATCACAGCACTGTTTAAAGCTGGAGTAATTAGGGGCGCCTGGGTGACTCAGTAGGTTAAGTGCCCGGCTTCAGCTCAGGTCATGATCTGGCGGTTCATGCGTTCGAGCCCCACGTCGGACTCTGTGCTAGCGGCTAGCTCAGAGCCTGGAGCCTGTTTCAGATTCTGTGTCTCCCTCTCTCTCTGACCCTCCCCTGCTTGCACTGTCTCTATCTGTCTCTCAAAAATAAACAAAAAATATTAAAAAAAAAAAAAGAAAGCTGGCGTAATTAGGACACTGTGATAATGATGTAATGATTGATAAATAAAGGGAAATGAAACTGAAAGCTGATTGGCAATATAGCGACCAAGGTAATTTGATATGGAAAGTAAAGTCTTTTCAAGAACTGGTGCTGCACAAGTTCTCGCTGCTTTGGCCTCCCCAAACTGCCTACCCTGTCTGTTCAGTTCAGTAAGACCTTTGGGATCTGTCTGGATTCCTGCTGCCTGCGCACAGCCTAGGAACTACGGCAAGTAACCTGGGATGATCACAGGGTTTACCTGCATGTTTCCTCTCTCAGAGCTAACAGGCCTGGGCTGCCAGTTGTCTGATGCCTGAAAGCAGGTATTAAGTACATTCTGTCCAGTTTCTTTTTATGGGACAAGGTAAATCCGGGCCCTTGTTACTCCACCATGATTGAAATAGAAGCTGTGTGCTTTTTTTCTTTCTTTCTTCTTCTTCTTTCTTTTTTTTAAAGCAGACTTCATGCCCAGTGCAGAACCTGACCTGGAGCTTGAACTCACCACTGTGAGATCCAGACCTGCACTGAGATCAAGAGTCTGACACTTAACCTACTGAGCCACCCAGGTGCCCCTGATGTGTACTTTAAAAGAGCCTTCTTTGTCTGCTCTGTGAAGATTAAATTGTCATGGAGCAAAAATGGAAGAAAGGAAAGCAGAGTCCATTCAGGAAGTATTTGTAGGAGTCCAAGTGAGAAGCGGCAGGACTTAAATTAGTACAGCAGCCATCAGAACGGGGACCAGTAAGCTGCTCAGTGCATTTTGGAGTTAGAACTGGCAGTACCTACTGATAGGTTGAATTTGGGACAGCAAGAAGGGAATAGACATGGACATTAAGAGTAATCGAAGTTTTGAGCCTGAAAATCTGCCTGGATGCCATTTACTGAAAGAAGACGGGGTATGAGAAGATTCAAGGGTTTTTTGATGGCAACGGGAGGTAAGGAAGCAAAGAGTCTGAAGCCTCCATTTTTTTGTCTAGAAAAAAAAAGTTAAAAAAATAAATAGAGGAAATTTAGAAATTGATTTAAAAATTTTTTGAGAGACAGAGAGACAGAGTGAGAGCAGGGGAGGGGCAGAGAGAGATGGAGACACAGAATCTGAAGTAGCCTCCAGGCTGTCAGCACAGAGCCTGATACAGAGCTCAAACTCACAGGTTATAAGATCATGACCCAAGCTGTAGTTGGATGCTTAAACAACAGAGCCACCCAGGCACCCCAGGAACGTATTTTTAAAATATTTTTTCTTGGAGTTCCTGACTGGCTCAATCAGTGGAGCATGCAACTCTGCATCTCAGGGCTGTGAGTTCAAGCCCCATTTTGGGCATGGAGCCTACTTAAAAAAGAAAAAATTAAAATCCCTCCCTCATTCATTGTCTCTCTCTCTCAAAAAAAAATTTTTTTTTAAAAAGAAGTGGCGGGGGGCACCTGGGTGGCTCAGTTGGTTAGGCATCAGACTTCAGCCCAGGTCATGATCTCACGAGTTTGTGAGTTTGAACCTACATCCAGCTCTGTGCTCTCAGCACAGGTTGGGATCCTCTGTCCCCCTCTGTCTCTGCCCCTCCCCCGCTCCTTTCTCCCCCTCCCTCAAAAACAAATCAACATTTTTAAAAATTAAAATATTTTTTCTTATATTTTTATGGCATATTATATGTCCTTCTTCTCTTGACCATGAGTTCTCTGAAGAGTCATTGTCTTATTATTCACACACTAGTCCTTTAATATGTATGCTCTGTATGAAACTGGGAGATCTGATCAACTTGGTGTCAGGTGGAGAGCTGAGTGCTCTGGGTTACAGGAAGGCTAATACTGAAACCCTGTAAAAGATCTAGAATACTCTGCTCTTTGTCCTTGGAAACCAACATAGCCCAGTAAGGATAAAAAATGTGTATGAAATCATAAATACAGTGTTTATATAACCTTAGATGGAAATAATCAGAGAAGATGCCTTGTGATTTTGATATCATTTGTTTCCATAAAGAATAAAAATCCTTCTTTGAATTGAAAATACAGAGGTGAAATGGAGACTGGGCTCAAGTATGTGTCTAATAACATGCCAAAATATCTAAATACATTGCTTAAAAGCTAGTCTTTCTCAGCTGAGTGCTGTAGTTTATAGAGTAACTCCCACAGAGCTTTTCATGGTCATAGATGGCTTTATTTTTATAATCTTTAACTGCAGTGTTAAAAATGCCAATTGACACTGCATTCTGTGGGAGTGGATGGGAGGAGAAAGGTAACCCTAAATGGCAATAAAAGACCCTGCTGCCTAAAACTTTTATTGTATTTGAAATGTTCACTATAAGACTCACTATTTAGGGTAAGCTATTCCCTTAAAAATAGCCATTAAAATTTGTTAAATGTCTTATTATGTGAGTTAACACAGTAAATATTTTCTAGTATAGAGAAAACGTATGCAGTGGTTAAAAGCTGCTGTACTGTAGACCTTCCCTGACTTACCAGTCTAATGACCCTGGATAAGAGAGGTTTAGCCTCTCTAGGCCTCAATTTATTAATCCGTGAAATGGGACTAGTAATACCTACCACACTAGGTTGTCATAAGGATTAAATCAATAATGAATGTAATTTTATTTAGGACAGATCAAAGTAAACAGTTACCTAAACTTAACATAGGACAAAGAGTTCTTAAGTTTGGAAACAAGGAAAGAAATCATATACACAAATTAATTATGATTGACTACAAAAAAATCTTAACTTCTCTACTTTAAAAACATTTGAAGAATTTTTAAATGAATAGAAGCTTCATAAACAAATTATTTTCAAAGATCCCACCGAAGGCCTTCCAAGTAAAGACAGTAGATTCTACACAGGCATCTACTTTGTTGTTGTTGTTGTTGCTCCTTCTCACAACCCTGCTAAAACAATAGTGAAGGGATTTTCATAAAAGCATAGCCCCCCCCCCCAGGATGAAGAGGAAAGAGAAAGAAGGCAAAAACATGGCTTAGCAACCCTGCAAAATAGAATCATAAGTCAGCAACCCGGAAAGCTGACATGCATTTCAATTTACACTGTAGGATCTCCAATGGGTTCAGGTAGTGGCAGCCTCTGGCACCTTTGGAGATAGGGAAGGATGGAGTGAGAAGAGCTGGAAATATGACAGTTGGTTGAGAGTCTATTAAGAAATTGGACCCCAGGTCTCCTGCCTACTCCGTAGCTGGGCCATTGGGATGAACTTGTGAGACCATGAGGATTTATTCTTGGAAGAGATTAGCACAGATGACATCAGGCATAATTGCAAGTGGGGTGTATAGTACTGAACACAGATCCTGAGATACCTTGACCTCCTCTCCCAATCAGCAACTGGCAGCCTTGTTTTTATGAAAGAAGATCAGAAAAGTTTTCTTTAAGGAATTTGAGTAGCCCAACAAACCAGATCTAAATATACTGACAGTAGAGGTCCCCAACTAACCCTCTGTGAATGTCTCCTTTTCCCTCCCCACTCAGAGCCTGCAAGCAGCTTTTTTTAGTTCCCTACTCTTGAGGAAATGAAAACAACCAGACATCCAAGGGAAGTTTCCAGTATATAAGACTGAAACCAAAGAAATAAACAGGAAAAAAAGCAACTTGGAGGAAACAAACCATGTAAGAGAAAAGAACACTTTTTAAAAAGACATGCTGCTGTTAATATTTTGAGAGAGATAAGATATTACCAATTAAACAAGGCACATGTGATGGTTGATTTTATATGTCAAATTGGCTAGGCTTGCAGGATGCCCAAGAATGGAGTCCTTATTTTATACTCCTCGTTTCTTAAACTTAGCAACTATCTTATTTTATTCTTATGTAATTATATGTTGGGATAAATGTGTTTTTTTCCAATTAAGATGTTAGTGTTTGTATAGAAAAAATATTTTTTAAAGCGAGTCATCAAATTGAAACTGAAGTATGGAAGCAATAAAATTAGTATCAATCTTTCTCCTAAAATTGGCTGGTTATCATATTTTTTTAAACCCATGAGCCTGTTGAGTGTGTCAAAATACACAGAGACCTTTGGCATTTATTGTATCAAGGAGGACTTGCTCCACCATATGTGCCTGAACTGATGACATCGTTTTATATAATCCTGCTAGAATTCTTTGTACGTGTGTTAAGAATCAAGGTGAGTGCTATTACTATCAAAGATAGCCAAATCAGGAGCCATAAGCAACTGGAACCAGGAAAAGAATTGTGATTGTTCATTTTGTATACAAGCTTGTTTTTCTGCAATTACCTTTCTTACATGTAGGTTATGCTACCACTAGATGGCAGCACAGTGGTGCTCTTTTGCTCTGTATATTACAAGTCAATGGGGCACCTGGGTGGCTCAGTCTGTTGAGCATCACTCTTGGTTTTGGCTCAGGTAATGATCCCAGGGTGGAGACATCCAACACCCCTTGGGGCTCTGCCTGAGCATGGAACCTGTTTAAGATACTCTCTCTCTCTCTCTCTTTTTCTCTCTCTACCCCTGTCCTGTCCTTGCACTCTCTCTAAAAAAATAAATTAAATTAAATTAAATTAAATTAAATTAAATTAAAACAAAACAAAACTACCAGTCAAGTCAGAACTAGGAAACTTGCTCTTGAGGACTCCCCATAAGCCTGACTAAAACTTAGAACTGAGACTCACTCACATTGCCTACATTCATCCATCTGCACATCCATCCATTTCTCCATTCAACAAATATTCAATGGTTTTAAAAAGAACTCTTAATAATGATGTAGTTGAATTTAAAACAATATTCCCAAAGCTGTATTTTAAAATAACTTAAAAAGACAGAGCTCCTGGGTGTCTCAGAGATTAAGCCTCAGACTCTTGATTTCAGATCAGGTTATGATCTCATGGTTTGAGAGATTGAGCCCTCCTTTGGGCTTGGTGCTGACAGTGAAGCCTACTTGGGATTCTCTCTCTCCCTCTCACTCTCTGCCCCTTCCCCACTCACACTCTTTCTCTCTCTCTCTCTCTTTCAAACATTAAAACAATTTAAAAAATAAAATAACTGAAGGAGACTGGACAGAAAAGCAACAGATTAAAGTACATTATTCCTGCATGATTGATGTAGATGGAGAAGTCCAAAAGTAGGCACTGTATGTTTTTTTGTCTTGTAAGAGAACTTTTTGTTACTTTTATGTTCAGAAAATTCAACTGTATACACTTAGCCCAGTTTGGTGGGCAGTTCTTTATCCTTTGCCTTTTCCAGTTTGGCAATGTGAGCAACCAACTTTGGACCCAGGATGTTGCCTCCCCAAGTGATATGTTATCATATCTGTCATTGTAATGGGTCCTGATAGCTTCCATTGGGTTAGCCAGAGCTCCTTTGTCTTCTGAGTTAACCTGTGTGAAGGTGAAAGTACTGCAGGTCTTCCTATGGACCACACACTCCAGGCTGGCCTTCCACCTGATATTTCAGTAGGTAACCCCCATCTTATAACACAGGGCATGCAGGAAGACAACCAGCTCAATGCGATTCATATTTTGTGCAATCACTACCAGGTGAGGCTTCTTGTTTTCTACCAAGGTGGTGACATATTAACCCCAGCTCAAAGGACAGGAGGCCTCTTAGTGGGGACATCCCTTTTGCCAGCAGTTTTCTTCTCATCCTGGGCCGACAGTCTCTGCTTCTTCTCTTGCTTTGACCAGAGGTCTGTATATGTGGGCCAGCATAAGCCGTTGAATAATTATTTGGCGGTCCAAGGCCTGGGTGAACTGGTTAATTGCAGGAGGAACTTTCAGACATTTATAGAGAACAGCCCTTTGCCACTGCAGCAGGATGTAGTGGGGGCATTTGAAAAAGTAGGTGAGGTCCCTTTTGGGCTTGATGTCCTATCTGATGCCAAAATTCTTGGCCCTTTTTGCCAACAGGGGATTGATTGACCATCTTCTTGGCCTCCTGCTTCTTTCTTTATTACAGCATGTCATATAAGTGAAATCATATAGTATAAAGTCTCCTGAATCTGATTTCTTTCACTTAGCACAATGTTTTTAGATTCATTTATATTTACCCAAAGGATACAAAAATACAGATTTGAAGGGGTACATGTACCCTGATGTTTATAGCTGTATTATCAACAATAGCCAAACTACGGAAAGAGCCCAAATGTGCATTGGCTGATGAATGGATAAAGAAAATGTGGTTTATATATACAATGGAATATTACTCAGTCATCAAAAAGAATGAAATCTTGCCATTTGCAATGCCATGAATGGAGCTATTAGTTATTCTGCTAAGCAAAATAAGTCAGTCAGAGGAAGACAAATACCATATTATTTCACTCATATGTGGAATTTAAAAAACAAAACACATGAACATATGGAAAGGGGGAAAAAGGAAGAGGAAAACAAACCATAAAAGACTCTTAACTATGGAGAACAAACAGGGTTGATGGAGGGAAGTATATGGGGGATGGGCTAAATGGGTGATAGGTATTAAGGAAGGCACCTGTGGGGATGAGCACTGAATATCATATGTAAGTGATAAATCACTAACTTCTATACCTGAAACTAATTTTACCATATATGTTAGCTAACTAGAATTTAAATGAAAACTTGAAAGGAAAAAAAAGAGATTCATGTGTGTTATTGCATGTATAAGCAGTTCATTATTTTTTATTACTGAATGATATTCTATTATCACATTAAATCTTAGAGACTTAAATTTTAGCCTAAAATGCTTTTTACTTCTGCTATTTGTTTTGCAACGTTAGTCTGAACCCATGTAAAACCTTTTTGGAGGTCTTAAGTGCTGGATGGAAGCATGGGCATGGGAGGTCATCACAGAACAGGCTCAACAATTTTCATGTTCAAGCCTGAGCTCTGTAGTCTTACTCTGTTAGTTAAATTCTTCATTTAACTTTTGCTACCTCCTGATCTCAAGCAAGTTACTTAACCTCTCATAAATTGTAGTTTCCTTGTCTATAAAATAAGATGATAGGAATGGTATGTGTTTTACTGAATTCTTGTGGAGATAAAATGAGGTAAAGTGTGTAAAACACTTAGTGTAATCATTGGTCACAGTAGGTACAAGTAAATTAGTGTATGTCCTAGGAAAGATGGCTATAATTTAGCCAGTCTAAAAAGTCAGGAAGAACAATTTTTTTCAAGACAAGTTCACTTCCTTTAAAACCTATCCCTCACTTCCAAGTATCTGGGAGTAGTGTCATTGCCAACCAATGAGGAAAGGAGTCCTTGAGGTCAGGAAGAAATGTCTGTGAAACCCACATTTGGAAACTACCCATTGACTCTGCCGTCTAATATCATTAAGTTAGTTGGTCATTGGACTCCAAGCCAATAGACATGAAGTGGAAGTGGGGAGTCTACATCTCTCCTATAATCTCTTCACTTTATATTACATTGGGTGTCCAATGCATGTCTTAAAAAGATGCAGACAGCATGGTACAATGTGAAGAATCCTATATTTAAAGCCAGACTACTTTGGTAAGGTTGGATTTGCCACTTTTTACTGATGTGATCTTGAACAAGTCACTTAGCATTTCTGTATCCTGGTTTATTCATCTATAAATGGGTATATGATTATGTTCCATAAGTCTTCCTGAATCAACTACCATTTATAATAAATTCAAAAAATTTTAAATAATAGTTTATTGCCAAATTGGTTTCCATATAACACCCAGTGCTTCTCCCCACAAGTGCCCCTCTCCATGACCATCACCCTCTTCCCCTCACCCCCTCCCTCCTCAGCCCTCGGTTCGTTTTCAGTATTCAATAGTCTCTCATGAGTTGTGTCCCTCTCTCTTCCCAACTCTCTTTCCCCCTTCCCCTCCCTATGGTTCTCTGTTAGGTTTCTCCTGTTAGACATATGAGTGCAAACATATGGTATCTGTCCTTCTCCGCCTGACTTATTTTGCTTAGCATGACACCTTTGAGATCCATGCACTTTGCTACAAATGGCCATATTTCATTCTTTCTCATTGCCATGTAGTACTCCATTGTGTATATATATACATATATATATATACATATATATATGTATATATATACCATATCTTCTTGATCCATTCATCAGATGATGGACATTTAGGCTCTTTCCATGATTTGGCTATTGTAGAAAGTGCCGCTATGATCATTGGGGTACATGTGTTCCTATGCATCAGCACTTCTGTATCCTTTGGGTCAAAATTAACATTTTATACACAAAATATATACAATTCAAAATATACATATTATACATAAAATATATTTGATCATTCAAATGTGGCCATTCAGATTTGGATTATATGAACTCTTTGTGATATGATGAGCATGAAGATTATTTCTGTGAAAGGATTTATTGCTTCGTAATAAAGACTGATTGAGTTTATAAAATACTGTTCCACCTGACTCCTGAACGTCAGTGCTTAATACTCACTAGGCATGCACATTCTAACAGCCTTTGTGTTCATATAACGGACCAGTGAATTCTATTTGCTGCAGAGGATTCAGTCATATCCTACAAACAAAGATTGTTTTGAATTAGTGTCTGCTGGAGAAAGATGTTCAATTGTTAAATTGCTTTAGCTATGTTTGTGTTTTAATCAATGGGAGTATATTACTAGTTTACAAATTGTATTTCTTTGTAGAATGAAATCTTTATGAATTAGATAAACTAAATTATTAATATATTTCTATATATTTAAATCACACTTGTAGCATCTTTTGTCATTTTTAAAAAACAAATTTTGGGACTTTCAGAAAGCCATTAAAATGTCACTATCCTAAAAAAGCAAAAAAGTTCAATAACCAAGGCTTAAATGTTTTCCATTAAATGTGTTAAGGGACATAAATCTACTATGTTTAATATCCACCCATCTTTCTATTATAGAATATCTACTATATACTTGGACCATGTTGCCTCAGGAATGCAAAGGTGATGAAGAGTGAGAAGGTCACAATCTATTGAAAAAAAGGACACAATTTACAATATAATACAGGGGTACTGTAATTGAGATATTAATTCATGAGTAAGTATTTTTTAATAAATTTAGTGTCAGCAGGTGCCACACCCTAAGCTAGCTGTTAAAGATAAGGGGCAACTGAGTGGTTCAGTTGGTTAACTGTCCAACTCCTGATTTTAGCTGAACTCAGGATCTCACTGTCATGAGATCAAACCCCTTGCTGGGCTCCGTGCTGAGAGCATAGAGCCTGCTTGGAATTCTGTCTCTCCCTCTATCTCTGCCTCTTTCCCACTTACGTACACGTGTGTGCACTCATGCACACACTCGCTCTTTCTCTCTCTCAAAAAATAGCATTAAAAAAAGATTTTTAAAAAAAGATTAAGATTTAAGACTACAAGAGCTTATAGTGTGAGAGAGGAAACCAACAAATACAGAAAAAATTACAAAAGAGTACCTAATCTGACCTTCTGGACTAGTGTAGGTAAAATTTAAACTGAGTACAGGAAAACTAATGGGAGGTAAGAGGAAGAAGAGGGCTAATGATATTGTAGACAGAAAAGCAACTTTTGCAAAGGTACAAATATGAGGAAAACTGCAAATCATTTAGTACGTCTGGATCCTGGGATACGTATTAGAAAAGGGCAAGAGATGCAGCTCGGGCGAATAAGGGCCAGGTACTGAGAGGCTGTGTGTGCTGGGCTATCCAAACCATTTTTTGTGGCTGTTGTCCCACTTTTTGTTGGCCTCCTGGGTATCTGATGAGAAATTTATTGTCTTTTCAACTGTTGTTTCATTATTGATAAAGTGTTGTTTCTCTTTCTGCTTGTTTTTCTTTCTGTCTTTGTCTTTAGTTTTCAGATATTTGACTATGACACATCTTGGTGTAGACTTCTTTGGGTTTATCTCATGTGGGTTTTATTCAGCTTCTCGAGTCTGTAGGTTTATATCTCTTATAGAATTTGAGCAGTTTTCAGCCATGATTTCTTTGAGTACTTTTTAAGCCCCACCCTTTATTCTCTTCCTCAGAGGCTCTGACAGGAATTTTAGATCCTTTGTTGTCCCACAGGTCCCTGAGGCTCCTTTCAATTAAAAAAAAACTGTTTTCAATAGATTTTAGCTTTTAGGTCAGCAAAACCATTGAAGGTGTTCCTGCAGAGAATACATGTGCACGTGCACGCACACATGCATGCCCGCACACACACATATTCATACATATATACATGTATATATGCTTTATTGAGATATAATTCACATATCATATGATTTTTAGTATGTTCACTGAGTTGTGCTCCCATCAGCTAATCAGTTTTAGGAGATTTCACCACTTCAAAAAGAAAGTGTATTCATTAACAGTAACACTCCACCCCCAACTGTAGGCAACCACCAGTCATTCCATGCCTATAGATTTGCCTGTTCTGGACTTTTCACATAAATGGAATCATGCAAGATATAGGCATCTGTGACTGGACTCATTTATTTAATGTGTTCAAAGTTTATCTATATTAT
Organism: Suricata suricatta; assembly: GCF_006229205.1. NCBI lineage: Eukaryota > Metazoa > Chordata > Mammalia > Carnivora > Herpestidae > Suricata > Suricata suricatta. The sequence goes on from NC_043713.1 coordinate 48,625,901, forward strand.
AGCATGTATGGGTATTTGTTCCTTTTTATTGTGAGTAACATTCCAGTTTTTTAAGTTTTCTATCACTATAACAATTTAATACAAACTTAGTGGCTTTAATTAATGCAAATTTATTATTTTATGGTTCTTTAGGTCAGAAATCTGGTATTGGTGTTGCTTAGCTAAAATCAAGGTATTGTCAGTGAAGCGCTCTTTTCTGGAAGCAGTAGAGGAGAAACTATTTCTGTACCTTTTTCAGCTTCTAGTGGTTGCCCACATTTTCTGCCTGGTGGCCCCCTTCTTCCATCTTCAAAGCCAACAACAACAGACTAAGTCCTCTCACATTACATAACTCCAATGTTCTGCCTTCCTCTTCCATTCTTAGGAACCCTGTGATTACCTTGGGGCCCCATGAATAATCAAGAAGAACCTCTCTATTTTAAGGTCAGCTGTTTAGCAAACTTAATTCAACCTGCTACTTTAATTCCCCTTGCCATGTAATATAACATATTCATAGATTCTGGGGTTTTAGAGTAGGTATACTGTGGTTTGCCTATCACCTATCATAAGTACATACATTTTATTTATCTGTTCATCAGCTGATGTATATTCAGGTTGTGTCCACTTTGGGGCTATTATGAATAATGCTGCTATGAACACTTCTGTACAAGATTTTGAATGGATATATGTTTTCATTTCTCTTAGTTAGATAACTAAGAGTAGAACTGCTGCATTGGAATATTTACTTTTTAGGAAGATCATTCTAGCTCAGAGTAGAGAATGGTTACGGTTGATATATACTGAGTGTTATATGAATATGAAGGAGGAACAAGGAACACCTGTTGGTGAAGGCCTCAGAGAGGAAACATTTGAGCTGGATCTTGTAAAGTTATATTATTATTTATTGGCTCTCTTTTAATTGTGAAGGTAACAAATTCATTGTAGAGAATTTTTATAATGCACAAAAGTCTCTTAAAAATTTTTAAATCAGTGGAGGTGCCTAGGTGGCTGAGTTAGTTGAGCAGCCTACTTCGGTTCAGGTCATAATCTTATAATTTGTAAGTTCGAGCCCCACGCTGGGCTCTGTGCTGACAGCTTGGAGCCTGGAGCCTGCTTTAAATTCTGTGTCTCCTTCTCCAAAGAGGACATCCAGATGGCCTACAGACACATAAATCGATGCTCAAAATCACTCATCATCAGGGAAACACAAATCAAAACCACACTGAGATA
>NC_043713.1:48627209-48640168 GCF_006229205.1 Suricata suricatta
AAAAATTCTGTGTCTCCCTCTCTCTCTGTTCCTCCCTGCTCACTCTCTCTCTCTTTCTCAAAAATAAATAAACATTAAAAATTTTGTTTAAATTTTAAGTCACTTAATACCTCACCACCCAATGTAAAGCACTGTTAACATTTTGTGGCACTTTTTTGTGTGTATGTGTATGAATTGAGTTCATATTGTGTATATAGTTTGTTGCTCATTCTTTTCTTTTTTTTTAATTTTTTTAAATGTTTTATTTTTGAGAGAGAGAGAGAGAGAGAGAAAAGGTGTGAGCAGGGGAGAGTCGGAGAGGAGAGGAGAGACACAGAGAGGGGAGACACAGAATCTGAAGACAGGCTCCAGGCTCTGAGCTAGCTGTCAGCACAGAGCCTGATGTGGGACTCAAACCCATGAACCGTGAGATCATGACCTGAGCCAAAGATGGATGCTCAACCGACTGAGCCACTCAGGTGCCCCGTGTTGCTCATCCTTTTCAATCAACATTATGTCATAAGCATTTCCCCATGTCATTAGTCACTACAAGTAATAAAATGGCTACACAGTATTCTAGAATAAGAAATTACTATCTGTTATTTAAATAGTCCTTTACTGTAGGATATTTAGGTTGATTTCCAACTTTCTATTATGGTAGATAATACTATGAGGAACATTCCTGTAAATATATCTTTTCTTTGAGTTGGATTTTGAAGAATGAGTTACCTGGGAATCATGAAGTCTCGCAAGACAGTGGTCCCCTCTGCTTTAAAATAACATAAGGGGCCCTGGATGACTAAGTCGGTTAAGCATCTCACTTCGACTCAGGTCATGATCTTACCATTCATGGACTCTAGCCCTGTGTCGGGCTCTGTGCTGACAGCTCAGAGCCTGAAGCCTGCTTCAGATTCTATATCTACCTCTCTCTGCCCCTCCCCTGCTCTCTCTCTCTCTCTCTCTCAAAAATAAAAATAAAAATAAAAATAAAATAACAAAAAAAAAAGATAGTGGTCTCCCAAGAGCACACCAACAGATGTCTTTGTGCACAACTCCTGAAGGACATAGGAATTAAAATGTTGAAACCAAGATCATAAAGTAAAAATTGGCATTTTCTCTCCTACAGGTAAACTAAAATTCTTGGTGATGCAAAATTTTATTCTAGTCATGATAATAATCCATCATAGTTAGTGGTAACGTTATACTACTAATCTAATGTTGGGCTGACAAAACTTTACTTTTCTTCTCTAAAGAGTTTTTTTTTTTTTTTAAACAGATATTGCAGGGCGCCTGGGTGGCACAGTCAGTTAAGTGTCTGGTTTCAGCTCAGGTCATGATCTCACGGTTGGTGGGTTCGAGCCTCATGTCAGGCTCTGTGCTGACACCTAGCTCAGAGCCTGGAGCCTGATTTAGATTCTGTATTTCCCTCTCTCTCTGACCCTCCCCTGCTCGCACTGTCTCTCTCTGTCTCTCAAAAAAAACAACAGATATTGCAAGGTTAAAATAACAACAACATTTATCATTGATAAAGTCATGCCAATTGATAGATACTACTTTACATTTCCAAACTACAGACTTAAGTCACTATTTAGAAAGGGATCTAATTCTTCAAGAAAATTATTCCAGTGGTACCTGGGTGGCTCAGTTGGTTAAGCATCCGACTCTTGGTTTCAGCTCAGGTCATGATCCCAGGGTCGAGGGATTGAGTTCCACGTTGGGCTCCGTGCTGAGCATGGAGTCTAAGATTCTCTCTCTCTTTCTCTCTCCTTTGCCCTCTCCCCTACTCATGCTTTCTTTCTCTCTAAAAAAGGAAATAAAACATAATTAAAAAGACGAAAGAAAACTATTCCATATTTAGGTTTTGGTGTTATAAAAGCAAATCTGGCACTTCAATACTAGTTACCCTGGCTTCAAACAGTGCCTGTCCTACCTAATAAGGTTGTGACTCCTTTGTCAGGGACAAGCCATAGATTCACATGCACACTTGTTAAAGAAACAGGCCCTGCAATGCAACAAGTATTTTGAAATGTCCTAAGAGACCCTCAAATATTGTTATTACTACCAATGTGATGATATGTCTGAAGATGCAGCTGCTGAGTCAAAGAAAGACTATAGAAAGAAAACAGAAGATGGTGATGACTGTGATCCCATATACAGAGTACAGCTTGCCCTGATGAAATGCAAAGGTAGAAGCAGTTTTAAGCCCAGTGTGCTGAAATGGAGGACTCTACATCTTATATGAAACTAAATTTCAAGATACCCCATGCTTCTTATTTCAGATTTTAAAGACAGATCTTTTTGGTAAAGTTAGTGGCAATTTTTCATCAGGAGTCAAGTATAAAAAGTGAAATAGCAGTTTCTTTAAAAGCTGAGAAGCAGTTTGCAGCCCCTAAGTTATAGATCCCAAGTTTGATCAGTGACTAGGACTTAGGAGAAGAATGTCTAAAACAACAACAACAAATAATATAAATATTATTTTAAAGTGAAGTAATCAGTCCCTTTTAAAGTCACAAACTTTATAGCCTAAATATCTCAGTTAGGGATCTTTTGGTCATAGTGGCTTTTCTTTTATTTCAAATTTACCTCAATTGCCTTTAGGTCTTCTGTGACCTTCCATCTCCTCATTCCCTTTCTAAATTTTATTTGTTTAGTCTTTACTTGTTTCTCCATACTTTCAACTTTCTCCCTATTCCTTCTAACTTGTAAAACTCCAATAAGAAATTATATTTGAATTCCAAGGGGCACCTGGGTGGCTCAGTTGGTTAAGCGTCTGACTTCAACTCAGGTCATGATCTCATGGTTCGTGGGTTCGAGCCCCATATCAGGCTCTATGCTGACTGCTCAGAAGCTCAGAGCCTGGAGCCTGCTTTGGATTCTGTGTCTCTCTCTCTTTTTGTCCCTCCCTCACTCACGCTCTGTCTTTCTCTCTCGCTCAAAAATAAATAAACATTAAAAATTTTTTAAAAAGAAATTACATTTGGATTCCTGATAAGAGCTAAGCATTATCTTAATGGTTACACTACATACTCTAGGTACCTAATGCTCTGTGAGAAATGGTTTTTTTTCCCTTCTAACATATGCTCACATCCTTCAATTATGAGTGCTAGAGTCACCTCTTCTCAGTGATAACATAGCTCAGATCATTTTTCTAGTGTGTGGATGAGGTTGTCACATGGAATGGACTCAAAGCCTCAAAGAGCAAATTATATTATAATCAATATAATACAATATAAACAATCAATTATATTTGCCCTCCCATACAAGACCCAAAGGGAAGTTAAACAGCTTTCATGTGGCTTGCATTCAGATGCACTGTGGCATAATATGCTTTTTTGCTAACATATTTCCCTCTTTCCCATTTGAATACATCTAAATGTCTTACTGGGAAAGATAAACAAGCTTTTAAAAATATAAACAGACCTCAAAATTTTTAAGCAGTCAGTAAAACTTGCAGAATTCTCATAAGACCAGAAATAACCTAGCTAAATCTTATTCAGGATGTGGAGGGGGCAGTCTAGGCAAAAGCTCCATGCGTGGGCATTCACAGACCAGTGTTTTCACTTCTACTCAACAGAAGAAATGCTGTTTCTCCCCAAAACAGCTCCAGACAAATTTGTGAAGGAGACAATTTATATTTGACATCAAGAATCCCCCTTTCCTTTAGCCTTTATCCCTTCATCCCAGAAGTCTTCCCTCTGTTCTGAGGAATATGTCAGATACACTCCCAAGAAACTACAAATGACTAATGTGACTTCCTACATTCCTTCCCAGAGGTAATTACAGGGATCAAAGCCTAAACCTAAAGTAATGGTCATCAAATCACACATCATAGGAACTGGACAGGTGATATCAATAAGCAAAGCATGTTGCATTTCAGGAATGCCAGAAAAATGCAGGAAATTGATGGAGATGGAGCCAAAAGAGAGCCCCGGCCTCTCTCAAAGAGGGTGCCTACCTCCTGTAGACTGTTGCAGAGTGGGTTTGTTGGCTCCAGTATTCCCAGATCTTCTGGCATTTATTTCACAATTCAGGCTTCTGTGAGAAATCTACCAAAGTAGCAGAGTATTTAAGTGCTAAACTTAACATACCTGCAAGCTGCATTCATCTGTGGGCTACCTGTTTGTTTCTTTCCTTGGAAGACAGGAAGACATGCTAACTACTGAAAGGCTATATGGACCAGTGGAAAGAGCTTTGTAGTGCCCCACACCTGTTGAAATCCCAGTTTTGTCACCAGTAGGTTCAATAAGCTTGAGCAAGTTACTTAATGCCACTGAGCTTAACTTCCTTTGTCTGTAAATTGGGAATAAATCATCTTTGCCTTGCAAAATTTCCAAGTTAAGTTATATAACATATATAACTTCTGCAACCCTTCAAACACTTCATGAAGGGGGTCATCCATCTGTATATAAGATTATTCCTACCTATATGGTCTGATGTGGATAGTGTGAATATGGATGTGTTAAAGAATTCTGTGATTGTAGTTTATTAGATAGTTGACATGAGACATCAAAATATATAACTATATTTCAGCAAAGAGGCAAGGTTGCTACATACTTTGGGATCAGTAGAGTAACATTAAAATAGGTTTTATTTTACTTGGGTCTAGTTTTTTTTAAATTTTTTAATGTTTTTTAACTTTTTAAGAGACAGAGAAAGACACTGTGAGTGGGTGAGGGGCAAAGAAAGAGGAAGACACAGAAAGCAGGCTACAGGCTCTGAGCTGTTAGCACAGAGCCCAATGCGGGGCTGTAATTCATGGACTGTGAGATCATGACCTGAGCCAAAGTCAGATGCCTGACCGACTGAGTCACCCAGATGCCCCAGGTTTTAATTTAAAGAAAAGTTAGCCTTTAACTTTTTTTCAGTTTTTATATGTATGTTATGCAAAATGTATAATAAAACTTTATCTACTTAATAATCCTATGGAAAGAGAGAAATGAAAAAAGATGGAATAAGGGCAAACTGATATAAGAAGGAATTATAGTGTACTCCCTATCTCCTTATTTTAAGCAAGTGCATAGCATAATTAAGCCTTGATATGGAATAAATGGAAACATTGATTAGGTCCTAATAAGGAAAATAAGGAAAATACAATTCAAACTAACTTTATTGCAATAGGCTAGAATAGCCCATTATCCCATTTTTTCCTGAATTTCAATCTGGATCCTCCCAAAACTTTAGCAACTTTAACCATGGATTTTCCCCTTAAAAAACATAAAGGCGAGGGGTGCCTGGGTGGCTCAGTCTGTTGAGAGGTCGACACTTAATTTCAGCTCAGATCATGATCCCAGAATCATGGGATGGTGCCTTGTCAGACTTCTCACTGAGCATGGAGCCTGCTTAAGATTTTCTCTCTTTCCCTCTGTCCCTCTCCTCCTTCATGTTCTCTCTCTCTCTCTCTCTCTCTCTCTTTCTCTCTCTCTCTCTCTCTCTCTCTCTCTCAAAATAAAAGTAAAACAGTATTTTTTTTAAGTGTAAGGGAGAGAAGACTAAAATGCACAGGACAGAATAAGACAAAGGAATCTGATGCCAGCCATGTTTATCCTGCTAGACGGTAAACAACGGTAATAAATATGCACTGAGTCTGAATACTGAGGACACTGGCACAGAAATGTTGGGAGTACAATTTCTGGCACATGTGGGTCTAATAAGCAGCACTGCTAAGCCATAATGCTTTGGGGTCAGTTTCCATGAAATGCATCTTCCAAATTTCTTTCACCAATCTTTCTTTTAATTCCTTCCAGCTTCATTAGCTAACATCATTTCTAAAGTTCTGATAATCCCTTTAATAAGGTCAGTTTGTTTATCCTAGATGGGAGAAAGAGTATAAGGGAGAACAGAGAGAGTGGCATATTAGAAGTAATTCTAAGTTAAAAGAAAGACAGCTGTCAAAGATATGACTATGACATCGAGACAGGTGACTGGTATTCTGTATGAATTTTAGACAGTGTTAGCATATTTGACCATCTGTTCACTACTTCAGGACAAGATTTCTTTGTTTTTGGTGTCAGAACTAATTCTGTCGGTTTCAAAGGACTTTTGCCCACAATTATACCCTATTTTTCATTTAGTTTACATAGAACAGTCAGATTTTCTAGGTTTTATTTTTTTCCCCAATAATTTGGGGTTAGAGCAATACTATACTTGAAGTGGTTTTTATGAGTTTCTCTATGTTTGTTTTGATATCTGATTGGGACAAGGTGTGTCCTTTTGCAGACTCTCTGGTGTCCAGAAAGAATTTCATTTTTTTCCTTTTTTATCTCATAAATCAGATGAATAGTTGCCCTTACCATTTTTCTCCTTGAAGAGTGAACATATCCTTTGGAAAAAAGGAAGGAATAGTTTGAGTAAATACAGCAGTAAGTGTTAAATGCCCACCATCCTCTTCTCCTTCTTCTCTCCCCCTCTTTTTTGCATAGCATTCGTTACTTTCAATGCAACTAGAAACACAAATCAGTCCTTCTACTTTGTTCAATTTGTTAGTCTCTTTATATCCTGCTGCCCAATGACCAATGACAGGCTTTTATGCTAGAACAGTGTAAAAAAATGTATTCAAGGGTAAATAGTAAGATGTTTTATATCTCTAGTATTTGTGTGTAGTCAAATACGGGATGCAATTAAGTTGGGCTAGCAAGGAGGAGCCAAAGCTAGAAATCCAGGAAGCAAGAAATATGTCCTAAAAGACTTAACAAATATTTACTGAACATTTTTTATGTGCAGGAAACCCAGCTGACAATTGGAGAAGTTACAAAGTGTGTAAATTGCAGTCCTTGTCTTTGATGGACATAGTCAAATCAAAGAGTCAAATCATAGCACAAATGATAAAAGATATTTGAAGATGATTTCAGTGATATAGGGGTATCCACAGAATGTGTTTGTTTGGTTTTTTATTAATAGTTCTATTGAGATATAATTTATATCTGATAAAATACACCCATTAGACTCACTCATTTGAATAATATTTAGTAAATTTATACAACTGCACAGTCATCACTGCAATCCAGTTTTAGAACCTTTCTATCACTCCACATATTTTCTTTTGTGCCCATTTGCAGTAAATCTTCCACTTCTACCTTCAGCCTCCAGTACCTATTGATCTGCTTTGTCAGAACAGCCCTGAGTCCAGGGCTAATTTGACCTCACTACTGAGACACTGTCCTTCTGAAGACTTTTTCCAGCACCAGTGGGAACCTGAACTATTCTCAGCCCTGTGAGAATAACCCTGTAAGGATTTTTCCTCCTGCCCTTTTCCTCTGATTCTTTCTTCAGCCTCAGTAGTTTCCCGACAATGAGACTAAAACTCAAAAGAGGGCTTCTCTGCAAATCTCTGAGAATCATGACTCTCCCTGTGTCTAGCTCTCTCTTCTCTAATGCTTTGTTAATACAGTTTAGTTGCTTCAGCCTCCTGAAACTCTAGCTCTGGCTTCTCAATCCAATGAGAATATTGGGTTTGATTTGTGTTCCTCTTCACTGCGTTGTTACTTGTGAGTTGGAGTATTGTTGAGCTCTCACCTCCTTTGTCCCCTTATCTCCCTTATGTGCTATCCCATAATGCCTATTGTCTAATGTCTAAAAACCAATTTTATCCAGTTTTGTAGTTGTTTGAGGTGGGAGGATAAATCTAGCCTCTGTTATTCCATCATGACTAGAAGAACAAATTCTAGTTCTTTTTAAAAATGTTTAATGTTTATTTTATTTTTGAGACAGAGAGAGACAGTGCGAACAAGGGAGAGGTGGAGAGAGAGGGAGACACAGAATCTGAAACAGGCTCCAGGCTCTGAGCTGTCAGCACAAAACCCATTGTGGGGCTCAAACCCACAAACTGTGAGATCATAACCTGTGCCGAAGTCAGATGCTTAACCAACTGAGCCATCTAGGTGCCCCCAACAAATTCTAGTTTTTAAGGGTATTTTCCTATTATTTTAGAATACCACCTACCTATGGCCAGTCTTATACAATACAATTAACTCTCAATAAGTTGGCAATGGATTAAACCAGCTTGAGATCAAGCATGGTAAATATGGACAGACATATATAGACATATATGTGTATGTCTGTATTTAAAAGCATGAAATACTGATCAGTAGGTGAAAACTTTTATATATTGTTATGAACTACAATACTTGCCACATTATGTCAACCTACTAATAACACATTCCTTTCCAATTACATGTAGATAAATGTGAATTTGAATTTCATATGGAATGTAGTCAAATGATTCATTTGTCTTTGAGGTTTTTTTAAGTGAATGTCTTTTGTAATCTCTTGTATGACATTGCACGCTTGCTTAGTAAAGAAGAGAATAGCAATAACAGAACAGCTGAAGCACTGAGTACCACCGCCAGCACCCTGCACGATGTACCTCTGGTATGCTCTATTCCAGACAACTGTGTTTGTATTCTTGTGGTAGTTCTGAATGACATTTACAGTCTGATCAATGTGTTCTTTTATCAGGATTTTAAGGTTTCTAATTCCAGGAATCCTCACCCAAACTAGCTATCCAAAAAAAAAAAAGGGGGGGGGGATTAAAAGGTTAGCTAAGCTTAAAGTCAGATGTGGCTGGATATAGAGGACCAAATGATGTTATTAACTTTCTGTTTTTCTCTCTCCATTTCTGGCTCCTCTTCCTTTATCCTGATTCCATTCTCAGATGGTTGCTTCTATCCTGGTTGCAAGATGGTTGCAGAGGGCTACATATTTCCACTTCATATTTCCAAGTATTCCAAGCAAAGTTTTCAAGATTCATTCTAGATCAGACCAAATCATATGTGTATCCTGACTATTTGGGTAAAGGAGATATAATGTGCTGATTGGCTTAAGCCAGTCATGTACTTTGCCTTAGACTGAGGGAAGAGCTCTTCTCAGATCCTGTGGCCCAGCAATCAGGCAGGGGTTAGAAGATAGGTGAATGGCAGGGTGCCTGGGTGGCTCAATCGATTGAGTGTCCAACTTCAGCTCAGGTGTTAGTGGGTTCAAGCCCCGCATCTAACTCTGTGCTGGCAGCTCAGAGCCTGGAGCCTGCTTCAGATTCTGTGTCTTCCTCTCTCTCTCTGCCTCTCCCCTGCTTGTGCTTTGCCTCTGTCTCTCAAAAATAAATAAATAAATAAATAAATAAATAAATAAATGTTAAAAAATTTTAATAATAAAAAAGATGGGAATGGCTCCTAGAAAGGCAAGTAATAATATCTGTACCCCAGACATAATTGCAAGCAGGGAAGTTTACATTCAATCCACTTCAAAATATATTCTGTGACAGCTTATAGGATCTCCTCCACCCTTGCCCCCAGTACACATGTAGTCTGATTATCTTAATTGGCTGACGATTGATTATACCTGAGAGATATTGTGCAATACAAGAAGAGATGAAGAGAATATACAATCAGACAGTGGAAACTGTAAGAAAAGAAACTTCAAAGAAAGGGGATGACTTTAGTATCAAGAGATGGAAGGGAAAGGACATTCCAGGGAAAGAACAGAATAAAGAAAACGGGCAGGAAAACGTAGAACAATAAATAGGTCAGTGAAAGTACTGGTTAGGGTAGGGGAGGAGATTCTAAAAAGGTTTTTGAGCCTCAGGCTATAGGATTCAGATTTCTTCTGAATGCGGTAAGGCATAAGTTAACAATGTTTTTCTATTAAGATCCAGATAGCAAATACTTGGGGCTTTGCAGGCTACGAGGCAAAATGAAGGATATTATGTAAGTACTTACATGACAAGAGAGAAAATAAATTTTCACAATGAAATTCAAATACAATAATAATAATAAAGTACCTTTTTGTAATATAGGCCTATAGTATGAAATTATTTTGGGGGTCACATTTTGCTTACTTAGGGTTCAAGGTTAGTGTACCCTAAAACAAATGTATTACAAATGTTCATATGTAAAAATCATTCTTAGTTCACAAGCTGTACAAAAACAGACAGCTGTTATTGGATTCACAGGTTGTAGTTTGTTGACCTCAGCGTTAGGGAATCATTTCATGTTTTAAGATGGGGAGACAATATGATCATAATTTTGGTTGCATCAGAATGAAACAAACTAAAGGCATAGGCAAGAGATATGAGATACAGTAGTATAGAGATACTATATATTATAGAGATATTATATACTCTATATACATATATAGAAAGATACTATATATTATCTGTAATATATAAAGATACTATATATTATCTCTCTATATAGAGATACTATCTATTATAGAAATATAGAGATATCTATAAGAGGTAGACATACTATATAGTATCTATATATACTATATATTATAGAGATAATAATGATACTATAATGTAGTATAGGCAAGAGATAATGAGAATATAACTTATAATGCCATGAGTTTGGATAGTCATGTTCAGGAAAGCAACTAAAGTAGCAATCCAAGAATCTTGGGTCAAGTCAAAGTCAGATGGAGGGGCATTAACCACTTAGATGGATAATCTGTTATCCTAAGGAGAGATTCACTTCCTTTTCTATACTTTGACACATGTGGGACCTCTTATTTGCACTGGGAAAAGAAACCGGATCTCTTTAGGCAAGTCTTGCCCCTGATTGAAACTAAGAGAACCTCCAGAATAAAACATTTGAAAGATGAACTTACTGGGCAAGAAGGGAAACACTTTGACCTCTATCTTTAGACATTGCAGAGACCCTTTGAAAGCAGGAGAATAATCATTTCTCTATGAAGTGGTTTTGTAGCTACAGTGAGTCATCATATCTTTGCAATCCATTGTGCTTGGTTATATAATATTGTCAATTGGGCCAAACTCTCAGTTATCCAGGAAATATACTAATAATCAATAGCTTTTAATGCTACAAAGGATACTGTATCAAGTGAAGATGCTTTCCAAAGAGTGGAAATTATATGCTATTGAAGTTTTATTTTGAACCTGAACCTTATTCACCTAGAACCCAAAGCGAATATGTGTGCATGCTTTAAGGAACAGTATTTGGGCTGTGGAGGTCTGTTTACATGAAGGATCAAGGATCCTGCTTAGATAGTCAGTGTTAGAAGAGAGGGATAGGTCTAGATAAAGCAGTGTCTATCAATTAAATTGTTCTCCAGCCTGTTCTCACAGACTTCTGCCTCAGTCATAAGGTAGTGGGGCATAATAAAAGGAAGGCATCAAAACTGAACTGAATGATTAAGAGCCCTTGGAATTAGTGATTTCATCAGTAGAAGGAGACTTGTTCTTGACAAAGATCTTGGCACACTTGAGTCAGGTATTTACCACCTTTAGGTAGATATGGTAGTATAGCACTTGCATGCCCCTGAAAATGGGAGCCTCATTAATTTTTGTGCATAAGTGCCCTAGTTCTAGCACTGGTTAGCAATCACAGACAGCAATTTGGGTGACAACTATATGCCAGTAGGAGGGGGTAAAAGGGGAGTTCCATTGGAAACCATCACATGTAGTCTTTGAAAAACTCATAGAATGACAGTCACCCAATAAGCACTTGTAGAATGAATCTTGGTATAGCTTGAAAGAATGTGTTTTGTTGCCTCACGTCGTCTGTGGCACATGATGAGCTATAAACATAAAAATGATTCAAGGGCGCCAGGGTGGCTCAGTCATTTCAGCGTCTGACTTCAGCTCAGGTAATGATCTCACAGTCCATGAGTCCTGCATCAGGCTCTGCGCTGACTGCTCAGTGCCTGGAGCTGCTTTGAATTCTGTGTCTTTCTCTCTGCGCCTCCCTCGCTTGTGCTCACTCTCTCTCTCTCTCCCACCCCCAAAAAAGAAATAAACATTAAAAAAGTTTTTAATTGATTCAATCACATGAACATTTTATTACATATGAAGACTTAGATATTGTATGAGTATGTGAATCCTCCTTCCACAAATCAATTTGAATTTGGTAGATTATGTTCCTCCTGGAAAGCTACAGGGAAGTTGCAGTCACACACACAGTTATGTTATTTCCCACTCAGTGTTTGCTTTATAATGAAGGAAAAAGTAAGCTATTTCTTAAGGAACAGGTGTAGTGCTAGTTAGTCAAGAGAATAGCAAACAACAGTGGGCTGCTGCCCTGGAAACAGCCTGGTGTCCTAGCAACAAGCACATTCATTTGCCTGGCCTGCCCTGTAGAGTTCTGTCAACACAGGTGAAGGGCTTGCCTACAGCACGTAAGTAACAGCCTTTCTGTTTCAGAGTAAGGTGTAAACCTGGAAGTGAAGGAAAAACCAAATCATTCTGCTAAGCAACTAGTGGCTTGGAAGGTAAAAGGACAGCAATGTAGGAGTTAAATTTATTTAGGTTTACATTTCATCTAGATGGGGCTGGAAATGAATTTCTTTCTTTAACTGTTGACTCTCCTAAAGGAAGAATCAAAATTTGGGTGGCAATGGCTAATACTATGACCTATGGCTTTGTTCTCCCTGCCTTCGTTGGGTTAAAAAGTGCAGTATTTTCCCAAAACTTCATTTGACCTCTGACTCCATGAGTAGCCACAAAGAGTAGGAGAAAAAGGACAGGACATATCCTAGTGGTGATTAAGCTGTAGTTTCCATTTTTCCACATATTTTAATTATTTTTTAATGTTTCTTTTTTCTTTTTTTTAAATTACAAAAATTTTTATTTTTTAAATAGTTTATTGTCAAATTGGTTCCCATATAATAACCCAGTGCTCCTCCCCACAAGTGCCCTCCTCCATTACCACCACCTCTTTCCCCCCTCCCCCTCCCCCTTCAACCCTCAGGTTCCTTTTCAGTATTCAATAGTCTCTCAGGTTTTGCGTCCCTCTCTCTCCCCAACTCTCTTTCCCCCTTCCCCTGCCCATGGTCCTCCATTAGGTTTCTCCTGTTCTCCTGTTAGACCTATGAGTGCAAACATATGGTATCTGTCCTTCTCCACCTGACTTATTTCATTTAGCATGACACCCTCAAGGTCCATGCACTTTCCTACAAATGGCCATATTTCATTCTTTCTCATTGCCATGTAATACTCCATTGTATATATATATATATATATATATACCATA